>NC_143577.1:163480651-163660651 GCF_048544385.1 Mastigoproctus giganteus
CAAATAAAATTGAGTTATTAGATAAAATTTCTAATGGTGAAAGTGTCTCCTCAGTGGCAAACACTATAAAGTCAATGGTACAATCAATCAAGAAATTGGAAGAAAAAATCCGCCGTAGTGTCCGTGAAAACGCGCTAATTGCCTCAAATTGCTCTGTAAATAATGATGTTAAATTAGAAAAATGGAAAAGGCTTTAAATCTGTGGATAGAAAAACGAACTCAAAATAAAATTCCGTTAAGTTCACTCATCATTCGTGAAAAGGCAAAACTCCTTTATCAACACTT
The DNA here is from genome assembly GCF_048544385.1 of Mastigoproctus giganteus. Taxonomy (NCBI): domain Eukaryota; kingdom Metazoa; phylum Arthropoda; class Arachnida; order Uropygi; family Thelyphonidae; genus Mastigoproctus; species Mastigoproctus giganteus. The sequence goes on from NC_143577.1 coordinate 163,480,937, forward strand.
TAGCGGAACTGGTGATAGCACTGGCGGGATAACTTTTTTTAGCTAGCAAAGGCACTGGTTTGAAAGATTTGTTTGAAATTTCTAATAAATATTACATTTAATATTAAATTATTTCTTATTTTCATTTTGATGCCATATGCTTGCATTTCACTATGTACATAGTCATATTATGAAGGTACATATAATACATACCTAGACAAAATTTTAGACTAGTTTTTCTTATATATTTTATACTTTTGAACAGAACCCCTTTATTACTATGGGAGCCATAACTCAGTATTCGCATTTTCGGTATTCGCGGCATTTTTCAGAAACGTAACCCCCGCGAATAGCGGGGGTTTACTGTATACTATAAAAACTTCAGTAGCATAATGACAATAGATGAAGTTGCTGCTGAATTCCTTCTAAAAATAGGAACCAAAAGCAAAAGAAATGGATTATTTAACATAATAGCAGAAATTACACCTAAAATATGGAAGGCACTGCAGGAACAACAGAGAATATATGCTGGCTGGACCAGCCATAGATTCAGGGAACATTCCCCATACAAAAATGTTTTAAATGTCATAAGTATGGCCATATTGCCAGGGACTGCAGTCAAAGATCCTGTCTGTGGTTACTGTGCAGTCACTGGCCACGATTACAAAAATAAGTCTCAGCAGCCAAAATGTGCTACCTGCAAGGCAGCACGGCTGACTGACTATGCACACAGCATCAGGGATGACAAATGCCTCTGCTATGTAAAAAAAAAAAAAAAAAAAGTAAAACTTATACAATCTAGGACCAATTGTGGGCCAGATTGAAAATAAACATGACTATGGCTCTAAATCTCGTCCAGTTGAATGCTCAAAGAGCAAGAGCTGTTGTAGATCAAATCAAGCTCAAATTAGAAGAAAATGACAGACATATTGGTACTCCAAGAACCATACACACATGAGTAGGGTTCAAGGATACCCAAGAAACTACAAAATCATAGAATGCACCTTGGGTGTCCCTTCTACAGCAATAGTAGTGAAAAACACTGACCCTACAGTCACAAAGGTGAGTCACCTCTGCTCTCCAACAGAGTGTATGCTCATATCACTAGTGCTGTGGGACAGTTCTATGTTATCTCACTTTATTCCAGACCTGGCAAAGGTATAAATCCTACAATAGAATATTTACAAGCAGTCACAGACCTGCTACCTATAGCAAATATCATAGTGTGTCAACTGCCAGTCAGCCTTATGGCAAAGCTTTAAAGAAGACAGAGCAGGCACACACACACACAATGGCCAGATATTATCAGATTTTATAGCCACCTCACCCTTTCAAATGATAAATCAACCTAATAACATACCAACTTTTAGCAGTACCATTTGGAAGAGTGACATTGATGTCACTCTTGCAACCAATTCAATAGCCTATAAAATTACAGAATGGTGTGTCCAACCAGCCTGGACCACATCAGATCATAGAGCCATCACCTTCAAACTAAACAGGCAATTACAAATAACCCAACACACCTTATTGCATACTAAAACAAATAACCTCAAAAAGGCCAACTGGCAGAACATACGGCAGTTGAGCTCCAAAAACAGAAAAATGAATGGTCTAGATCAGACATCTGTAGCCCAGATGAGCAAGCAGTGACTATGACAAACATTTTAACAAAAACAGCAAATCTGTCTATCCCACAGAAAAAGCCAAGGAAGCAGGAAGTCTCCTGGTGATGCCCTGAACTGACTATACTCAGGAGAAGGGTGCACCAGGCAATGAGAAATTTTCAAAGAGCCAGAACATCTTGGCCACAAAATGAGGTGAATGCACTGAGAGATTCTTATAGAATCTCTCAGGAATCAGTATACAGCCTTCATAAGAAAGAAGAAAAAGGAATGCTGGAGGCACTTGGTTGGAACTACTGGAAATAATAACCCTTGGGAAGTTGTTTACAGAATAGTGACCAATAAGTTGCCAAGAGGAGATGTCTTGGAAATTGTCAAACCAGATGGAACCCCAACCCTGTGTTGGACAGATTCTGTAAATAACATCCTAGACAGTATTATTCAGACTGAAACTGGGGAACATTCCCCCACCCAGCTAGACATTGTAAAAGAAAACATTGAATATGACAATGCCAATATTGAACCTCTGTTTACTATACAAGACTTAGAGAAATAGCACTATCTAAAACCAAAAACAATAAATGCCCAGGTTCTGACCTCTTAGAGGTCAGAACCTGGACAGTTATTGTTTTTGTTGAGATTATCAAAAAATTAGCAGAAATAGCACCAGAAAAATTAATAGCACTATATAATAACTGTATGACAGAAGGTACATTCTCAAAAATATGGAAAAAAGCTGTGTTAAGATTAAATCTCAAAAACCCAGAGAAACCGCCTACTGACCCAAATCGTATAGACCAATAGCCCTACTCCTTGTACTAGGGAAAATATATGAAAGACTGATATATAGCAGATTACTCAGTACAACACGGAAGCAGTTTACATTGTAACAATCAGTATGGTTTAAAGCAGGGAAACTCTATGGAGAATGCCATGCACCACCTACTGACAACAGTTAAAAACTCAGGAGACATATATGCTGGCAATCTCCATTGACTTTGCTGGGGCATTTGACTCACTCTGGTGGCCTAGAGGAGACTCCACCAGGCAAATGCCCCACAAAACCTCTAAGGTAATAAACAGCTACCTTACGGACAGAAGTGTCTCAGTACGCACAAGGTTCCAGGAATTGACACACCCTGTGAATAAAGGATGTCCACAGGGTTCAATCCTCAGCCTTTCTTCTGGACGAATTTCTGGCCTTGGATCTGAGTCCCGTAGAAAGCCTGGCCTTTGCAGATGACATGATTTTCCATGTAAAAAGTAACATTTGAGTGGTTGTAGAGCAAAGATCAAGTGCTGCCCTCTTACAGCTGCACGAGTGGGCACAAATGCACATACTCAAAATATCATCTGAAAAAAACCAAACAAATACTTTTAAAAGGCAATTTGGACATAAGAAGACGTCCACAAATCAAAATTAATACAACCACTATAAAAATGGTAACAAAATTAAAATATCTTGGAGTGGTCTTTGATTCAAAATTAACTTTTTACCCACATTTGATCTACTTGGCGAAGAAAGTGAGAAATTATGCAAGTATGATTGCCAGGATCAATCGAGCGCTCAAAAGAAAGGCCCTGGCAACAATATACTGTGCAATGTTCCTACCTGTTATCACCCATGGAGCCGATGCGTGGTTCACCCGCTCGGCCATAGTAAGAAATAGGAATAAATTAGAATCAATACAAAGGACAATACTATTCACTATTACCAGAGCATGTCGTACGCACAGTAAGCACACCTGCACTACAGTTACTGGCTGGAGCTCTCCCACTTTACCTGGAAGTAGCCAAAAGAAGCATATATTATAGATTTAAAAAGGGCATACTCACAGAATTTCTGGGGATGGCCTTTGATACAACCAACACCTTCAATGATGAAGAAAAAAAAACAGCCACAAAGCTCCATGAGCTAGGGCAAACAAAGTGGGAGCAGGAAACCAAAGGTCTGTTACCAAACTGTTTCTACCATGGGTGGCAATTGTTAGCCCAAAGCCACCTACTATGTGGTTTTGGGCTAACAATTGCCCCTGGACTTTTTGCAACATTTATATTGACAGGTCACAGCTCCCTAAAGGCAAAACTAACCTACTTAGGCCTGACTGATGACCCAAACTGCACCTCTGGCAAGAATGAAGACTGGGCACACATTCTATATGAATGTATAATATATAACATCCCCAGAACAGAGCTAATAGCACAGACTGGGCCCCTTCCCGGGGGAGGAGAACATCTGTTCATCCTAGAAGAGTCAAATTATAAAGCCTTTACATCTTTCACACAGGAAGTACTCGAAATGCACAGAACTATCCAAAGAATGGCAATTCAGCCCCCCCAGCAATTAATCAACACTTAAAATTGCCCAAGTTTCCCACCATGTCCAGAAGATGACTTAAAAACTGTCAGGATAGCAGTATTCTGCACTCTGACAGAAACCTGACATGACAAACCTCCCCTGGACTACCCTGCCATGTGTAGGAACCTGGGGCCCCATGCCAAATAAGTAACCATGTAGGGGAGGGAGATGTACAGGCAGCCAGGGAAGCAGATTAGCTGAAAAATATCAGTAAGCTAGTAGCAAGGGGATGCAATGTAGAATGAAAGATAGAATGAATAGGCTGGGCACTGAGTGAACTAGGAATTATGGTAAAAGGGAATAAATGGCAGTTTTGGTGAAAGAAAGTGATCTGGCATGAGGGAAAGAGAGAGTGAATGGGAATGAGTTGAAGGGCAAATGTAATTGGCCAAAAGAACAAAGTTAAAAATAACTTCCATTACTTTATATATACTAACAAACTTTTACTAACAACACAAACACTATCACTGCATTCTCCCCTTGCCTGCAAAAAACTTATGGCTAGGCCTAGGCCTGCACCACAACTGAAGAATAACAGTAAGTTGAGGTGCCCAGAGAGGGCAGTGCAGAAAGCAAGAGTCGAATAACTTAAATAAAAGCCAGAAGAATGAATGAAGGTGTAAGTGTGTGAGAAAAAGAACACAAACCATAAATGCTGCAGTTAAGTACACACTAACCCTAGTTTTAATTAGTATTTAAATTTATTTGGTTAGTTTAATTTAATTATATTTAAATTTACATTAAATATCATTGCATCCCCCCTGGTGTGTGAGAAAAAGATGAATGAGTGGGGCAGAAAAAAAAAAAAAAAAAAAAATATATATATATATATATATATTTTTTTTTATATATATATATATACACACACATTTGTATTTGTATATATATATACACTTATACATTTATTATATACATTTATATTTGTATATATATATAATTTGTATTTGTATATATATATATATATATATACACACACACACACACAGTAAACCCCCGCTATTCTGAGGGGTTACGTCCTGAGAAATGCCACGAATACCGAAAACGCAAATACTGAGTTATGGCTCCCATAGTAATAAAGGGGTTCTGTTCCAAAGTATGAAATATATAAGAAAAACTAGTCTAAAATTTTGTCTATGTATGTATTATATGTACCTTCATCATAATATGACTATGTACATAGTGAAATGCAAGCATATGGCATCGAAATGAAAATAAGAAACAATTTAATATTAAATGTAATATTTATTAGAAATTTCAAACAAATCTTTCACACCAGCACCTTTGCTAGCTAAAAAACTTATTCCGCCAGTGCTATCACCAGTTTTGCAAAAGTGTTGATAAAGGTGTTTTGCTTTTTCACGAATGATGAGGGAACTTAACGGAATTTTATTTTGAGTTCGGTCTTCTATCCACAGATTTAAAGCCTTTTCCATTTTTTCTAAATTAACATCACGAGTTACAGAGCAAATTTTTGAAGCAATTAGTGTGTTTTCACGGACACTACGGCAGATTTTTTCTTCCGATTTCTTGATTGATCGTACTGTTGACTCATTGATTTTATAATGTTTTGCCGCCGAGGGGACATTTTCACCATTAGAAATTTTGTCTAATAACTCAATTTTATTCGCTAATGTCATCACCTTCTTTGATCTATTCACATTTCCCTTGTTATTCGTAATTCATATTTTTGAACGGGTTAGAAAGAACTTGTCCACAATAAAGTCACTTTCTTCTATTAAACACACTCGAAAAAGTTTGTTTTACACTGCAAAACGGTAGATTTCACTTTTGTAAGCATATCAATTTATAAATTGATAAATTTATTCAATATATAAGCATATAAATTAAAAACAAATGACGAAACCTTCCATGGCAAGTGCATAACGCATACTGAACAAGGATTAGCGAGAAACATCCACGCTCGTGATTTTGTCACCCCTCTCCCCCTACCCGCTGAGCACTGTTTTGACAGGGAAAGATAATTTTAGCCACGCCCATGTTTTTTTTTATGGAGGAAAATGTTAACGGCGCTTTAAAATTCACATTTTTTTAGGTTTCAGTGGAGATGGGGGAAACCCCTGGTGCCGTTAGACATGAACGTGTGTGTGTGTGTGTGTGTGTGTGTGTGTGTGTGTGTGTGTGTGTGTGAAACTTGAAAGGAAAAAAAAAGTATAAAAATAGAATGCAAGCAGAGTGAGAATGCAAATTATGAATGAAGTAAATGTGTGCCTTCCACCACCCTTTCGACTGGTGGGTTAACCACTGCCAACTAACAAACCCCACCCCCAGAGCAGGATGGGCAGCTTGACCTTCCTATCGGATTTGACACTACTTGGACATGACACCGACGAAGACATTCTGTGGCTTTGCTGCCAACACGCCATTGGTGATCTGAACTGGGTACTCTAACGGGAGGAGACAGGTCTCTGTCTCCTCCCTTCCCTGCCTACCCCCCATACTTTGCCTGATAGGGCTCGTCTCCACTGACCTCTTTGGGGATGCCTACTCTATCGTTCCTATTCTTCTGTTCCCTCCAGTTTTCAGTCTCCCCCTTCTCTCACTAAACCGGCAGAGTGTACCCCCTTAACAATGCCGCCAAATTCTAATCAACGTCTAAATTCTACCGTTTTCTTGTAAATCTCTTTTGGCCAAATTCTAGGCCTTAAATTTGGCCAAATTTAAGGCCTTGCCACTGAAATCCTTGAAAATTAGGTGGTGGAACCTGCCAGAGTACTTAAATAATCAACTGGGTGCCTGACCTGCCTCTTCGTGGCAAGTGTGAGCAATGGTGGGTCCCAATGGCTAAATGGTCAGAGAAACAACAGAACATAATGCTACACAACAGATCACTCTCCACACACTTTTTAAATCTCTGCCATCCACAGAGTTCTGTGTCACTCACAAAGAATACAATGCGGAGATGGGGGAAACCTCTGGTGCCATCAGACAACTAACATAATTTACACTTTTACTCCCTCCTATCGCGTCTGGGCAGAATTGCAGACACTTTCAAATTCAACCCTAACTCACGGCTTTTTTTTTTCAACATTGACCTGTACTTGTTAAGTAATTCTGTCAGTCCCCTACTCTTAATATCATTAGTGCCAAATGTGTAAAATATCACCCTTTGTGCCCTTAAGAGATGATATCTGCTCTACATCATCAACCTTTGCCCTTGGCAGATATACCCTGGTCCTGTTCCATCTATCCTTTTTGCACAATATGTTCCCCGTTTCCCTGACAATAGTCACGATGCAGCTAAAGCCTAGGGCATTCTTGCACCATATGGCTAATACTAATTGATTTTTATATTTATTGAGATGTTTTTGTAGGAAACAGTACTAGAACCTAAAAATGTCCTTAAAAGGATTCTATTACCGAAAAAATAATTACTCTGAATGTGACAGGCATCAATATATAAAGTACACTGATTTTTAGGGCACAAAGTCATATTTGCCATCTCAATCTTCTTTACTTTATTGCTTTGATATTTATTTCCAACAAGATCCTATTAACAAATAGGTTTTCTTATAGTATTGGGGCCAGGAGTCACCAACCTTGGAACTCATGAATTTAGCTGATTTGAAGCTATACAAAGGGTACTAGGAAAGTTTTGCAATACAGCTTTGTTTATTTAATTTTTTCAAAGTAATTTCCTCTACATTCAATACACCTCTCCATCCTCCGAAACCAATCTTTAAACCAGTTCTGCCAAGTTTCACTAGGGAGTAAAGCACACTCGTTGTCCCAAGCCCGTAGAAGGTCCTCATCACTGGAAAACCGCCTCCCTTTTAGCTTCATTTTCACATGCGGGAACAGTGCAAAGTCGCAGGGAGCAAGGTCTGGACTGTAGGGAGGGTGCTCGAGAAGTTTCAGTCCTGTCGTGGTCAAATATTTGGTGCAGGCTTTGGCGCGGTGAGCTGCAGCATTATCGTGATGGAGGTACCAGGTGTCCATTCTTGACTTTGGCCGCAGGTTCTTCATAGATCCAATGACTTTAGGCAGGCATTGTTCAGTATACCACTTAGCTGTGACTGTCTTCTGCGTGTCCAAAACGACACGTTCCACAATTCCACTCGATTTGAAAAATACAGCTATCATTTTCTTCTTTACAGATCGGAATTTTCTGACAATTACAGGTGTGTCGTCATCATCAAAGACCCAAACTTTGTTTTGAGCCTTGGTCGGCAGATCGTAATAGTACAGCCAAGTCTCGTCACCTGTCACGATGTTGTTCACATACCGAGATTGTCCCTTATCAAACTTTTTTAACATCTCCCGGCACCAAGTCACACGTCGTGTCATCTGCTCTTCAGTCAGTTGATGCGGCACTCAGAGAGAACAAAGTTTCTTCACGTGCAAATGATCTTGCAGAATCGAACGAATTGCTGGTGCATTTAGGCCCAAAGTATCCTCTATCTGTTGGTAGGTCACTCGCCTGTTTTCGTCAAGCATTTTCCTCACAGCAGTAACGTTTTCCTCCGTAACTCTGACGTTCGTGGCCTTCTCGGCCTCTCAGAATCCTCCAGAGTGAAATTTCCCCTTTGGAATTCTCTATACCACCTGAATATCGTTGTACGATGTGGACAATCATCATCTAGTGCAAGAGTCATTTCTTCTAAGCACTGGTCTATGGTTAAACCACGCACGAAATTATACCGCAATCCTTATCTCATTTCGTGACCACAATGCCATCGCAAGCACTTTACACTCTCACTACTAATGAATAACTGAGCCCATCGACTTGGCGCGGCGGCTACTATGCACGTATGAACATGTCTCAACATGCAGCAACAAGCAGCTTCCTGTGATTCATTGTTGCGTCATATTGCAAAACTTTCCTAGTACCCTTTGTACAATAGTGAACTTATCACATGCATCCTTCATCTTGTAGTATTTATCTGAAATGGTTACTCAATCATGATTTATCTTCTTTAAACAGCCAACAGACCCTTTCAACATCAGTTAAAGATAAAAAAATCTAATAACCATGTGATTTTTATTCTGTCTGAAGCAACAACCATTGGAAAATACACAACTGCCTTGCATTCAAGTGAATATTGTTGTCATGTAGAAGCATGGAATGTACTTCATTTACTCCCTTGTTAGTAATATCCTTGTGGCTTGTAAAAATCACTAATTCGTCATTTTTAATTTTATATTTTTTTCAGTCTAAAACAGCACATCCACGGTTGCCATAAATAAAATGTGTCATGTAAGGGTTTGGAGTTTGACCTTCCTTTTGTGTATCATTTAACTCATATACATGAGGTCATTTTACATGCTTGACAGGCGCCTCCGTAGCCAGGTGGGAAGGAGCAGCAGTGCACAGCATACGCTTCTTGATTAGACCGGGGTTCGAGCCCGTCACCACCAAATACGGAGGATGTGGAAAGGCCAGAGAATGACCACCGCATATCCCGGAGCAATATGGCCTTAGTTGCTAATGCTCCTAAAAAAAAACCAAATAAATAATAACATGCTTGACTAATGTTACTTTTTATTTTCACAAATAGTTCAAGTCATACAAGCATCAATTGGTCACTTGATAATCCAATTTATCCTATATCCTCCTTACACTGATTCACTGAATCAGTGTAAGGATTATATAGATTCTGAATCAGACATGATCTGCACAGTTTGATAGTAACACAATGCACTTGCCTGAACAATTTTTGAATAATGCTTGTGGCAAATGTGTGTGTAAGGAGAATTGACAGTAGTGCATACAGCAGACTAGCTTTAAAAAACCATCTAAATGAATGAAAATGTTTTTACATTAACTCAAGGATTAAAGGGGCCATTTTCATATACTACATTTGATTAATAATCAATTTTTCATTGCATTTGTCACAATCATCACAGACTCAAATTCCAGATAACCCTATTTTGGTAAAAAAATGACATGTTTTTGAAATGACAAATTCACTCATAAATAGTCAGTTTCCTAAAAACTGCAACTAACAGAAATTCACTATTCTGTATGTAACTAAAATTGTAAGCCTAAGCTTGCATATAAAGCACCATAGATCACACACCATGAAGCAATAAGAGTTGTTCACTCTTAAACATTGAATAAAAAACATTTCCCCAATGAAAAGAGAATTATATCACTATTTATTTTCAGCAAATGCTAATACCCAGAAGCAATCCACTATGCTTTAAGGTGTATAGATGCTTTTATGAATAATTTACAAACTCAGGTTTGCTGTTACAGCTATTATTATTACCCATACTTTCTAGTCTTCATAGCTTGAAGCTTTATAGCTCCAAACTTAAAGAATAATACTCATAATTATTTGCATTTAACCTTCAAGCAGACATGCCAAAAACATTTACAACACTGGGCATGCATTGACTTTCATTCACCAACCAGTTTTTGTGGAGGAAAAAAAAAAAAAAAAAAAAGCAAGAAATACACTCCTTGACAAAATTAACAGAACAAAATGTTTTTTATGAATATTTTATTGTGAAGTGTTACCAAAGGCAAATATTTGATATAATACACATCCTAGCATGCAAATTCTGAGTATCCAATAAAAATCGATCTATCACATTACAGATCCACACATTATGCAGATTATTCTATAAAAACACAAATTGTGACATCACTTTATTTCTGTTTTTTGGCTTGCTCAGTGGGATAGCTACATCTCCAGTACTCAGGATAGTAAGTCATTGTTGTTTAGATCAGTGCTTCTCAAACTATCTGTGGTGAAGGACCAGTTTCTTTTATTTCCAATCTGTCACAGACTGGTACTTTTGTAAAATACAAATCTTGCAGAATAGTAATAAACAGTTCGTGGAACTGCACCGGACCACACTTTGAGTAGCACTGGTTTAGATGATTCTTTGAGATGGTAAATCTTTGGACGACTTGAAGCCAAGCAGTTACAGAGTGGAGGTGGCACATTGGCTTAATGTGTCAAGCAGTGTCGTCTTGCTGCTACAGAGTAGTTTCAGGAGATCATTACAAGAGCTGGCAAAGATTGCCCAAGAAGGGCTATGTCAACCAAAACAGACCTCTGTCTGGCTCTAACAAAAAGATGGAACTGTACAATGTCCTATCATCAACTGTCTCTTGCAGTTGCTCAGCCACAGGTGAAAACATTTCCAACCAGACTGTTTTAAAAAGGTCCAATTCAAGTGGATTCTACTGTGGTGGTCTGTACCCCAAACCACTAAAGAGCTTGTCAAAACTGACGAGCCATGAATATGTGACTTGGAGTCCTGACAAATGGGGTACAGTTCTGTTCTCTGATGAGTCCCATTTTAGTCTACAAACAGATTCTAGATGTTATTTCAACTGGAGATGGCAAGGAATACCATAATATTCCTCCAACATGAGAGAATGGGACACTTAAGGTGGATGCAGCATTCTTGTGTGAGGCAGAATAATGATCAACATCCACACCCCTCCATGTTTTTTGATAAGGGTACTATAACTTCGCAGAGGTACCAAGAACAGATCCTCGAATTCTGTGTGTGATTTTTTAGGTACATAGAGCTCAGGTGGTGGAGGAATATCTTTAAACTGAAGATATCCAATGACTGCCATAGCCAGCACGATCACCATACTAAAATGTAATCAAATGTGTGGACACCTTTGGGCATTGTATGCATGCTGAACAGCCAACTCCTTGGTCACTTGGTGAGCTAAGGTCTGTGCTGGTGGAAGAATGAGATTTGTTGCAATAAAATCTTATAGATACCCTTATATTAAGCATGGTTCACTGTTGTCAGGCCTGATTAGCCGCTGGAGGGGATCATATGCTGAACTGATGTTATGTTTGCAATCTTATACACCCCTATAAATGTCCTTTATACCCGTCTGAAGTTTCTTGCTGGGTCCTAATGTCATCATTATTCTATGGTACACCATCATACCAAATTTTGTCCCGCTTCATCACAAGCTGCACAAGTTACTCCACATTTTCTATGTGTTCTGTTAATTTTGTTGAGTAGTACAGTTTAAAATGGGAACCTTATCCTTTAATTTTATCCTTCATTATGATGCTATATTGTATGATAAGATCAAAAAACATCATTAGAAATTATAGTCATTTGCCAGAAAAAAAAAAAAAATGCAACTACTTCACAGCCAAATCTCGAGTTGGCAAAGTGGATGAAATATCCAGTATAATAGTGGATATTATACTGTAGGAATTAAAAAATTCTTACTAATATAATTCTAATAGATATAATTATTCTTATAATACTTATTTATCACTGTATAATAAAAATACAGTTTTAGGACTATATGCATGCAATATGCTTTGCTTGCAACAGGTAGCTTACCTGCACTGAACAGAAAAAGATAAATTTATAAATTATATTAGCATTCACTTATTTTGCATGGCTCTATTGACCTTTACTTTAAAAATAGTATCTGGCAGCAACATTGACCTTATTCTCATGGTTGATATGATACATAATTTGATAACAATGGGTAGCTTTGCCATTGTAACTTGTGGAAAAAACTGATTGATTCTCAAGATGGAGTGTGGCATATTTTAGACACCAACACAGTGATTTCTTTTATTGTTATTCTTCTCCAATTCTAATGAAATCAATGATACTAATTGAAAAGTAAAATAATACAGAAATACTAAAATTCACACTGATATCACTTGAATTCAATTTAATTTTTGGTTTACAAAATATACCTGGTTTGAAATTAAAAGCATTTTTGGAAATGAGGCTTGCTGACAATTGATTTTTTGTCCTCTGAGTACAAAAAATTCCCAGATAATTCCCAGATTGCATAAGGGTTCAAAACCCCAATTCCACATATACATTTAGAATCACAAAGTGTCACGTGTTAGTAGCATTAGTATGATGGCTCAGTCTAGTGCATTTTTTACATAATACAGAAATACCATAATACAATTCTATAACAAACGTCACATACCTAATTTTTAGTGCTACATTAGGATTGCATGTTATGCTGGTTAATTAATCAGTACTAGATGCAGTGGGCAGTCTTGAGTTGATGAGGATTGTGGAAGGTTTTGGCAGCTGTCCAGCCTCTTTAACAGACTGTGTTCACTGCAGTGCAGCTTACCCCGCCCCCCCCCCACCCAGAAAAGTTGGCTCTATTGACCTTGGCCAATTGGTGGCACTGGGTACATGCTCTCAGAGGGTTGTTTTGTAGAATTTCCTTGGTTTGTACGAGAGACCAAGGATCACACTTGAAGCAAATTGGGAAGCCTTGCTCACAATGTGGAGCACCTTTTCATCATGGATTAAAACTGCAAGTTGTTTACAGATTTTGCACAATATTTATTAACGATGAACAATAACTTGCCAGCCTCCCTCTCCCCACACACATAAACGTGCACACTATCTTCACTTTGCTGACACTGAAGACAGCTCCTTGCCACAGTGTGGAATTTCCAGCACCTTACTGTAGGGTTAACTTCTAGTGACATTGGGGTCAGGGTTCCCTTGGTCAGTGTGGTATTCTTTTCTGATATCTCATTCTGGGATAGCATTTTTACTTCCACATTTCATACCCACACCCATCCTCATGGTTGTATACCTGCTAACAGAAGTTCTCGCATCGCAATATGGGATAAACCATCATTCTAGCATCTTCAACTGCTGGCACCAGGCTCCTTTTCCCAGGCAGGGGATCTCCTCTGTTAGCCCAATTCTGTTGTCCTAGCCAAAAACTGAGGACTAACTTGCTGATACAAATTGGGATGCTCCTTTTGCCTGGTATCAGATTTCTACCTCTGAAAACCCCATTGTGGGATAAGATACTGCTACTATTATCTCAACCTACCTCACACCATATACACTGACAATTATAATTGGTTGTGCCTCAATATAGGATCGTGCTGGACATCTATGCTTCTTTGCTGCCAACACCAAGCTCTTTGTGCCCAGTGTGAGATCACCTCATGCAAACCCCATTTTAGGGCAAGATTACTGGGTTTCCTAGCAGTAATTCTGTCCTAAAATGGAGTTTGCATGATGTTCCCTTTCACCCAGAAAACTACTTGCTGACACTGGGGCTCCTCATGCCCCAGTGTCAGCAAGTGTGGGGGTTCTTCTGATCCACCTCCACCCTGCTTCTCTATTCTGCTGACAGACCTCTATTCTGTTAGTCTACTTTATACTAACTCAAACTCCCCACCCACCCACCTACCCAGCCAATGGAGGGCAGTGTTTTTTCACCCAAAGTGGGGCACTATCCCCAATAGTTCAGTTTTCACATTGCAGGATGCCTCTAACTTCTATTCACTTTTCCTTCACCTATTCTTCACCAACTCTCCTACTCTCACCCTGATTCTTCACTCTTATTTGCAGCTACCTTCAATCTGGCCCCAAAAAGCTGGGGGTCCAATCCTACTAGAATTAATATAGTAGAGGCTCAGCTCCTCTTTCCAGAGACAGGTTCTGGGAGGCAGCCATCCCAGTGATCACCACCTTCTAGCAGCTAAGAAGGCAGCACATAACATTACCCACACACATTATCACCACACTCACTGACTGGCTTTAACCTTGCAACTCCACAATTGTTCACAAGAGAACCAAGCATATGTGATGGCAACTTCCAGCACTGCACAGATACACACAATACAACAACAAAAACTACTTTGACAATGTTCTTCAATGCTTCAGGTGCATGGTGTTTCCATTCCATCATTATCATCCTGGCTCACCTCTGCAATCTTTACAGCCTTTAAGCTCTAATTCCCATTATTAAGTTCATCAGCTCCTCACATGAATCAAGGATATTTTCAATGTCTTCAGCATTACACTCAAGGTCCAATTGATGAGTAAGATTAATGGCATCAGTAGTCTCTTCTCTCACTGTACATTTACTGTTTCATAAATGTCAATGGTACCTGCAGTTATCATTGTACTTTACAATAAAATCATTTACTCAAACCCTTGAAAGCTGACAGCACAATCTTCAAAACACCATTTATATTCATTAGCCCAGTCTCATACCAAGCTGATGCAGTATATTTTTATTGCATCATAGGTGTTGTAGCCCTTCCACATATCCTTCCAGGTCATTTCATCCCTGTCTATAATTTGGATAGCTTGAGCTAACAATGTGTATATCATTCACCACGGAGGTGGGTATAATCCCCTGATTGATTGGTTGCAGCAGTGAATTGTTTGGTAGTAAGAACAAAAATTCGATGTAATTCATCCAATCGTGCAGGATGACCAGAGGATTGTCAAAGATTAGTAGGATTTTGAAGGGATTTCATTATCCTGGTCATAGTCCTTTGACAGATAAAATGGTGGTGGTGGTGCCAAAAATATGTCTTGAACATAATAAATGTGATAACCCAAGCTTTTGGGCTTAATATCCATACAACGGGAAGAGATCACTTGTTAGCACACTCCAGTCCTTGCAAATTTTTCCTCTTCTACACAGAAGTAGGAGCATGGTTAGATAATCCTTAGACACCATAAAACATGACTGTTTCTTCTTTAGTATTAATGCCAATTTCATTAACATTGAACACCTGCTCCATCACATAACTGCCCTCCTTCATTACATTATTCAGTACATTTGCAAATACCTCTGCTGCCACTGTATTAGAGTCCCACCACTCACTTTTATGTGATGCAGATTTGCACCAATCCACAACAAAACATTTCAGCCCGCTTTGCTTTCAAACATCTGAAATGACTTTTAGTCTTTACACTGATTGTCAGACAGCTAAACAGTGCATATAACTGATTGATCCTCAATCCACACAATCAGCAACTTCTCTATCTCAGCTAATGTGCCAAAGCATCCTTTAATAATACGTCTTCATAGGTACAGGGGTATCTTTCACTATGGTGTTCTAATACCTCTGTATAATATATTTCTCTTCAGGATTAATTGTATTTTTTTTGTTTTAGAAGCATTGACACCTTAAGAGCATGAAACAGCACATGTAAATAAGAAGAAACAGCCAAAGAAAAAAGTGGCCAGCTGAATGCCACCATTCAATTACACACACACACACCCCTCATATAATTTATTTATTTTTTTAAATTAATTAATTTTCAAACTTGCATTCAAGGACTGCCTTATTTTATCAGACACTACTCTGTCGGGGGAAGGCCTTTCATGCTACATGTAGAAAAGGTGTTATTTTTCATTGAAAGCATTCCTCCACAAAACATTCCTATAACTACACATATCAACATGTGTACATTATTTTGTTCTTGTGAACAGTTGCATTGATGCTAACATTATTTCAATGCAGTTAGTCTATATACAGATCAACTGTTGTGAACATCATTTACAGAGAGAATATATAGAATTCATTCCTAAACTGTAAATTCACACAATGGCAATTTCTTTTTAAAAGCGTGTGTGTGTTTAAACTAGAGTAATGCATGCATGCACTATTGTTTGGATAAGCTATAATAATATGATCTTTATTGATCTAAGCCACCTCCCACCATTCACAGTACACTCCATTCATTGCCTTCTGTGGTCTTCTTTCAAAAGGATGTTAGGATTTTGGCAAATCTTGATGATAAGGAAGCTCCAGGAATTGATGGTATTTCTCCACTTGTTCTCAAAACCTGTGCTCCTGAACTTACTCCTGTTCTGTGTCACCTTTTTCACTTTCTTATTCCAAAGGTGTTCTTCCTTCTGCTTGGAAATTTGCTCATATCCAGCCAGTTCCTAAAAACTGGTGACAAATCCCTACGAACCAATTATTGTCCCATTGCAATTACTACTCTTTCTAAAATAATGGAGAAATCAATTAACCGCCAACTCTTATGATCATCAGTATGGATTCCATCAGGGTCGATCCATTGGTGATAGTCTGGCTTATGTTACTCAGCTATGGACAAATGCAATGGAAACATTCACTGAAAATCAAGAATCTTGACATTTAAAAGGCTTTTGATTGCGTTTGACATAAGGTTTTCTAAATAAGCTTCCATCTTATGGTTTGTCAAATGCTTTTTGTAATTGGGGATCCAGTCTCTCTGACCACTCAACTGCAGGTGTTGGTAGGTAGCTCTGTTTTCAAACTTTTCCACTAATGCAGGTGTTATTCAGTTCTTTCTCCCACTCTTTTCCTTTTGTATATTAATGACTTTCTTCCATTGACCAGAAATCCTATCCTTAGTTTTGCCCATGATAGCACATTGCATTCCACCTTCCAGTTTGAGAAATCTTGCCCTGCTCAAACAGTTTCAACTTCTCAAATATCCACTACCAATTCCTTAAATTGCTGATCTCCAGTAATTCTCTGGGACAAAGATAACTTAGTTGATTTCAATCCTTCTAAAACTCAGTCTTGTCTTGTATCTTGCAAAAAGAATTCTTCTGATTCTATGCTTAACTTCGATGACACTCCAATTTCTAGGCAAGATCATATATCTCTATTGGGGATTACACTGACTTCTAATCTCTCTTGACAAATATTGCACACTACAAATATTGCTTCCTCTACATCTAAAAAACTGGGTTTTATCTTTCGCTCTTGATGTTACTTTTCTTCCAAACAGCTGTTCTGTGTACAAATCGCAACTCCACCATGTTGTTGTTGTTTGTTATTTGGTTTTTAGGAGCATTGGCAGCTAAGGCCATATTGCTCCGGGATATGCAGTGGTCATTCCCTGACCTTTCCGCATCCTCTGTATTTGGTGGTGACAGGCTCGAACCCCGGTCTAATCAAGAAGCGTGTGCTACGCACTGCTGCTCCTTCCTATGGAGGTGCCCTACTCCACCATACCATACAATAGTGCTCCCACATTTGGGTGGCTGTGCCCCCAAAACCTCTCTGACCTCTAGATTCCATTCAAAAGAGGATAGTTAGGTTAATTAATGACTCATCTCTAAGTCTCCTAGACTGTTAGGTAAATTAATGACTCATCTCCGCTGTCTGAGACAGTGGAAACATCTTCTGTTTCTGCTGCAAGCCTATTCTATAGATACTTCCCTTGGCACTGTTATTCTGAGTTGGCTTTTATAATTCCCGATCTCTCGCTCTCTCTTTCAAAGCGGTCCAAACACGCACCACAACCAGTCAACATCCTTTTACTGCCCAACATCAAACTCACTGAAACAACTTTTCTTTTTCCTCATTTATTCCTTATTGGAAGGTTGTTCCAGAAAAGGAAGTTGAATTTATTCATTCAACTTCTGTTTTCTGGAACAACCTTCTTTCATACATATTTCCTGAAAATTACAATCTTCAGAAATTCAAGGCTAATGTCAACAAATATCTTCTTTCATCTTCTCAACAAATGCATGGTACTAAGTACTATAGGTTCTAATATCTCTTGTGTTGGGGTTTTCATAAAAAATATAAAAATAAAATATATTAACTTATTGACAAGGACTTAACTGTATTTATCAATACAGAAAATATAGCCTGAAAATTTGGACTAATTTAAATTAAAGCATAAAACATAGTTCTCATTAATTTTTTTTTTTTTTTTGAAAACCAATCTATATTAATTAAAACTCTTCCAATTTCCGATTAATAAAATATGGTTGGTATGAAATTAGAATAAAGACTGATATCTTAGGTTCATAAAATTCCACTCTACCAAATCATTACTTTTACTATGATAATTTAAATATTTACTGTTTCTCCACTTGGTAATGTTACAAGAAAGACCTCACTCCACATCAAAATGCCTGTTGTTTCTCTCTCTGCACCACCTCTCCATGTAAATCCTGTAAGAGGAGCATCTTCCTCTCCCATCCAGTCAGGACTTCCCTACAATCAAAAACCATTCAAAACAACAATTCAAAAAGTGGTGAAACACAACTAATTTTGATAATTCTAATGAATAAATTCTCAACTGTTAGTGTTTATAAGAAATTTTATACATAATATGTGGACCACCAACATATCTCTAGGGACTCTCATCATGATGGATGTGATCCTGGCCGATATATTTCAACCTATATTGATTTAATGTATCTGAGACAAAGCCAGATAGTATTCAAACAATGTAATACTCTTTAAGACAGCAGCCTCAAACTTTACTGACATAAGGGTTAGTTAAAATTTTTCCGTGGACCCCCAAAACTTAACAAAATTGTTTCTATGACAAATTCTTCCAGCTTTTTAAATATTTAAAAGAAATTCCAGACACAATTCATGGACTTCCGATGTATCTCCATGAACTCCAGGGTCCTCTGACCACAGTTTGAGAAAAGCTGCTCTAGGATAACCTACAGAGTTTATAACACTTATTCACACCACCATTTTCAGAAATGGTGAGGATTACTATAGGGATGATAATGCAAATTTCTCAATAGGTTGCAATCTAGACCTCTTCGGAAAAGCTGCATTACGATGACACAGTAGTATGCTGGCTAATTAATCAGTAATAGATTGTGTAGTGGATAGTCCCATAGTTTTGAGCTGATGAGAATTGTATGTTTTGGCAGTTGTTCAGACTTTTATGAGCTTCCAGCATTTTAAATTTATAAGAAAATTTGTACATAATATGTGGACCACCAACATATCTTTATAGACTCATCATGATGGCTCTTCTCACTGGGTGAAGAATGTGATTCTGGCTGATATATTTCAACCTATATTAATTTAATATCAAAGTAGAACTATTAAATTTGGGGCTAAAGCAGCAATGATTTCATTTTCTTCTTAACCTGGACAATCTTTAATTTAGAGAGTATATTCCAGGCTGAGAATACACAGAACCTCTTAAAAGCTGGTCACTTACATGCTTTGAAAAATCTGTCAACTTGCAAACAGAAGTTATGTTCTGTAGATACCATTCATTTATTCAGCAGATCATCGATTTCACATCGATATTTACTATTTCATTAAAGTCAAAATTAATGCTGAAAATTGTATTTGAAATCAATACGTAGCTAAGTTGTATTCAATGTTGTTAGGTCACTTCCTCAGGAAAACCACACAGACATCAGTTTCGTTTATCCACAGCTTTTGGTTTCGCTAATCTCCATCAATTACAACAGGTCATGTCAATTACATGACAGATCCCCATGGTTAGAGTTTGAATCCAACTGTTACTATAAAATGGACGAGCACCCCATGGTGCTCGTTCATTTTATAATAACAGTTGGATTGTTAGAACAAGCTGCTATCTGGTATTGTGGAAGTGAGAATAAATTTTAAGGAAGAATTAGATATTATTACAGAAGATGGACAAATGAGATGGGTAGTGTTCCCCCCCCCCATAGGCTCACTTTATTGCATCATTTTCCAGTACTATTAATATTTTTTCCAGTACTATTAATCTGTCAACTTGCAAACAGAAGTTATGTTCTGTAGATACCATTCATTTATTCAGCAGATCATCGATTTCACATCGATATTTACTATTTCATTAAAGTCAAAATTAATGCTGAAAATTGTATTTGAAATCAATACGTAGCTAAGTTGTATTCAATGTTGTTAGGTAACTTCCTCAGGAAAACCACACAGACATCAGTTTCGTTTATCCACAGCTTTTGGTTTCGCTAATCTCCATCAATTACAACAGGTCATGTCAATTACATGACAGATCCCCATGGTTAGAGTTTGAATCCAACTGTTATTATAAAATGGACGAGCACCCCATGGTGCTCGTTCATTTTATAATAACAGTTGGATTGTTAGAACAAGCTGCTATCGGGTATTGTGGAAGTGAGAATAAATTTTAAGGAAGAATTAGATATTATTACAGAAGATGGACAAATGAGATGGGTAGTGTTCCCCCCCCCATAGGCTCACTTTATTGCATCATTTTCCAGTACTATTAATAATAAAAATAATAATGAGTAAAGTGATGTTAAAATGGATGTGCAGCAGACTACATTCGCACAAGTAAGCATTCCATGCTTGAATTAGATAATGCCTTATGTATAAAAAAAGGATAAGGATGAATAAGGTGTGCCTTTAGCTTAAACCCTAAAGGTTTTAAATAGCATATATGTTATTTTATAGAGTCTACATCAACCAAAATCTAATTGTCTATTGTGTTTATGGTTTACAGGAGTTTTCTTGGTTTTACCGTAGTACAATAGTTTTCTATAGAGGGAACCCAACTTACAATAATTATCACTTATGCGGGGAGGGGGACCTTACCCTTGCATACTTTGAGACCCTACTATACAGGCATACCTCGCTAATATGGTGGATTAGGTTCCAGACCACTGCCGTAAAGTGAATCACAGCCTTTTTTCACTTGCCAGCGCATATAAAAAAAAAAAAAAAAAAAGACTAAAAACATTTACACTGTCATTTCTTAAGTGTGCAACAGCACTAAAAATGATGCAAAAGTAAAAATAATAAATTTAAAAAATGCTATAGTACTGTATTGCTAACCTTAAAATATTTTCGTCCTTTGCTTATGGTGACTGATGAATGAATATTTTAGAAGTAATTATGGAAAGATGGCTGAAGGAGATAGTGGAGCTTCATCATCTGAGCCTTCAACAAATCTTATTCTCTTTGCTCGTGCAGAGTCTTGCCTTGATGTTGATGGCTGTTGAATGGTAGGACTACTTGCTGTTGAAGTTTGGGGTGGCTGTGGCACTTTCTTAAAATAAGACAACAAATAAGTTTGCCTCATTGACTGACACCACCTTTCGCGAAAGATTTCTCTGTATGCTATACCATTTGATAGTATTTTACCCATTGTAGACCTTTTCAAAATTGGCATCAATCCTCTCAAAGCTTGCCACTACTGTATCAAGTAAGCCAATGTAGTGTTCTAAATCCTTCGTTGTCATTTCAGCAATGCTCACTGGATCTTCGTCAGGAGTGGATTCCATCTCAAGTAACCCTTGCTCATCTACCAAAAGCAAGTCCTCATCTGTTAAAGGTTGATCATGAGATGCCAGCAATTCAGCCACATCTTCAAGCTCCACTTACAGGTTCCAGTTCTCTTGCCATTTCCACCACATTTGTAGTCACTTCCTACACTGAAACCTCAAACCCTTCAAAGTCATCCATGTGGGTGAGAATCAACTTCTTCCAAACTCCTTTTACTGTTGATATTTTGAGCCCTTCCCATGAATCACGAATGTTCTTAATGGCATCTAGAATGGTAAATCCTTTCCAGAAAACTTTCAATTTATTTTGCCTAGGCCCATATTTTAGAAGTAATTACTATCTAAGAGGTAATTACTATCAGAGGTATCGCTATCTAAGGCGACTATAGCCTTAACAAATGTCTGTCTTAAATAATAGGGCCTGAAAGCAGCAATTACTCCTTGATCCATGGGCTGCAGAATACATGTGTTAGCCGACAGTAAACAACATTAATCTCTTTGTACATCTCCATCAGAGCTGTTGGGCAACCAGGTGCATTGTCACTAATCAGTAGGCCTTGACAGTGGGCTTAAAATATTCAGTAAACCACATAGTAAACAGATCATCCAGGCTTTGTTGTTCGATTTATAATACAAAAGAGGCTAGCTTTAACATAAGGATCTTGGGGGCCATAAGATTTTCAGTATGGTAGATGAGCATTGGCTTCAAACTTGCAGTCACCATCTGCATTAGCCCCTAACAAGAGTCAGCTTATCCTTTGCAGCCAGCCAGCCATTGACTTCTCTAGCTATGAAAGCTCTAGACAGCATCATCTTCCAACATAGGGCAGTTTCGTTGACATTGAAAATCTGCTTGCTTAGTGGAGCCACCTTCATCCATTATCTTAGATAGCAAAACTGGACAGCTTTCTACAGCTTCTACATCAGCACTAGCTGCTTCACCTTGCACTTTTATGTTGTGGAGATGGCATCTTTCCTTAAACCTCATGAACCACCCTCTGCTAGCTTCAAACCTCTCTTCTGCAGATGCCTCGCCTCTCAGCCTTCTTAGAATTGAAGAGAGTTGGGCTTTGCTCTGGATTAGGCCTTGGCTTAAAGGAACGTTGTGGCAATAAGGCTGTCTTGCTTTCTTATCATTTTCATGGAATAGCACTTTTAATTTCTTTCAAGAACTTCCCCTTTGAGTTCACTACTGTGCTAACTGCTTGGCATGTCAAACATAGATTACGGCTTATCTCGACGTTTGACTTGCTGCTCTCATCAAGCTTAATCATTGCTAGCTTTTGATTTAAAGTAAGAGGCTTGTGACTCTTCTTTTCACTAGCACTACACTTAGGGGCCATTGCGCTGTAATTAATAATTACAATAATAATAACAATAAAACAAGTAAAAAGTTTGAAAAATTTTGAAAACTGCCAGAATATGACAGACAAAGTGCACAAATGATGTAAACAGATGAGCACAGGTAAAAAAATGCCGCCGGTCAACTCACTCGATTCAGCTGATGTGTGCATCACTGCCGAAAACCCCCTACAGAGCAAGGCAAGCACTGAAAATAATAAACATGAATATAATTGAAAAGAGCCATATTAGCAAAGCACCTTAAAGAGAGGTATGCCCTATACTTCACAAATAGATGTTTTAAAAGTTGGGAACTTTTATGATCAAGCACATTGCCTAAACCTATCAATGAGAGGCTTAGGAAACTTCAATGGATGTAAAGGTACATTTATTGAATGTGTACTCTAGAACAGCAGTTGCCAACCTTTTTTGTCTTGCAAAACCCTTTCAGCATATTTTTATCGCAAGTTCTGAATTTTTATTATAAAATATTTCCAGTACTACGTTTCTATAAGCACTATTGTGTTATAATACAAAAGAACTATTTTGTAGTTTACAAAAATATACCTATGGAAATATAAGTATTACAGAATTTTTAGTGCAAACCCCTGGAAAACTTTTGCAAACCTCTAGGGGTTCATAAACCAATACTCTAGAACAAGTGATCTGAAATACATTTTGATTAATATTTCTTGCAGTCACGCCTAATACTTTAATCATAATTCTGTGCTTGTTTGCTTGTTCACTGCTCTACCTTAAGCTTTGGTTTTGAAACCTGTGGTTTCAAAACCAAATATAACAAAGACAATAGCACAATTTCCTTTTCCCAGAAACTGAAGTCTTTTCAATTTCTGGAAAAAGGAAAATTTTCAGAATTTCATCTGACATTATCTTTTCTTACTGGATTTTAATACTTCTTGTATATATTTTTTAATAAAATATTTAATAAATGAAGTGTTTTACACTTTTTATTAAAAAAAAAAATCAATTCCACTGAAAATTAAAATTAGAATTATAATTAGAAAATTAAAATTATAATTAGAACATGCACATAAATATATACACATACACCGATGAGCCAAAACATTATGATCAGTGAGTTGTTATGCAAATCGAAGAAACTGCAGGTGAACTACAACGCATGCGCGGGTCAGGACACTATAAAAAACACCTGATACTGAGCTCTGTTAATCAATGTTACACTTGTTCTTTAGATGGTTTCGGCAGCGGACAAGGGAGTTTGACAAATGCCAAACGACTGGGTCAGAGCATATCCTAAATGGCATGGCTGGTTGGGTGCACACGGTCAGCCGTGGTTAGTACCTACTGAAAGTGGTCCAAGGAGAGAAAACCCATGAACTGCTGGCGAGACGTTGGACGACCACGGCTCATTGATGCTAGAGGTGAGCGAAGGTTCTTCCGGATGGTACGTGCAACAGAAGGGTGACTGTGGCGCAACTCTCCGGTAACTGGAATGCTGATGATGGGAGTAATGTGTCACAACACACAGTACATTGAACCCTGCCGAAAATGGGGCTGCATAGCCACAGGCCCCTCCAAGTGTCCTTGCTAACCATGATTCACCAGTGAAAGTTCCTACAATGGGCACACTAGCATCGAAACTGGACCATGAGTGATTGGAAGAAGATTGTCTGGTCCGATTAATCACATTTCCTGTTGCACCATGTGGACAGCCGGGTACGCGTGCGTCATTTACATAGGGAAATTATGCCACCTGGATGTGCCATGGGACGAAAACAAGCCAGTATCATGCTTTGGGAGATGTTCTGCTGGGATACCCTGGGTCCAGTCATCCACATGCCTGACACTGACATCTACCACCTACCTAAAAGTCATTGCTGACCAGATACACCCTTTCGTGGCAACTGTCTTCCCCTCTGGCGGTGCAGTCTTTCAGCAGTATAATGCACCATGCCACACCGCCCGGATTGTTAGAATCTGGTTCGCGGAACATGAGGAAGACTTCCAGGTATTGCCCTGGTCTCCAAATTCCCCAGACATCGATCCCATTGAGCATCTGTGGTTTGTGTTGGAACAGCAACTGTGATCTGCAGCGTCTCAACCACGAACCTTACAGGAGTTAAAGGATCTGCTGGTTAAGTGTTGGTAACAGATACTACAAGACACATTTAGAAATCTTGTAGCATACATGCCTCACCAGGTATGAGCTGTTTTGGCTCATCGGTGTATATACAGGGTGATTCAGGAGGAATAGTAAATATTTTGGGAGGTTATAGTATCGATTATTCTGAATAAAAACGTTCATATAAATATTTGTCCAATTCTCAATGAATATGGAGATACAACTGTTTGAAACTGGAATGCACAACTCCAGTTTCTTTTTTTTGAAACTGAGAGGTGGCAAATGAAGTTTAACATTGACAAATGTAAAGTACTACACATGGGAAACAGCAACCCCAGAGCAACGTATCAACTCTGTGGTACTACACTGACAGTGGTAGAGAATGAAAGGGACTTGGGGGTGGTTGTGCAGGCAGATATGAAGTTCTCTGAGCAGTGCAGACGGGCTGCAAGAGTAGCTCATGGAGTATTGTCAATGATATACAGGAATTTTTCCAGCAGGGATAAGGAGGTGATTATTCCATTGTATAAGGCGATGGTCAGGCCACACCTAGAGTACTGTATACAGGTCTGGAGGCCTCATTTCAAGAAGGATGTAGAGCTGCTGGAACGAGTACAGAGAAGGGCAACAAGATTAGTGAATGGAACAAAGGGGTGCTCTTACGAAGAAAGGCTTAAGTTTTGCAAATTACAGTGTCTGGAGAGTAGGCACCAGCGAGGTGATCTGATAGAGGTGTATAAAGCCTTGAATGGTTTAAGCATGCTCAATGCTGATGGGATTCTTCCTCTAGCTCAGAAAAATCACCTGAGAGGGCATAAATTCAAATTGAGTAAAGACAGATGTAGGATAGACGTGCGGAAATTTGCCTTTAGCCAGCGAGTGGTTGGTTGGTGGAACAGACTTCCATCCCTTGTGGTGGAGGTTGATAGCCTAAATAAGTTTAAGGCTCAGCTGGACAGGTATTTTGAACGAACAGAGGGGTGAAGTGGAAGTGGGTTTTTTTTTTTTTTTTTTGGCTGATGCTGCATAAGCTTGCTTTCTTGCATCAAATGCCTCTACTAATGCTAATGCTAACTCCCTGAATCAGATGTGACTAAGAAGCAGTCATAACCTGATGGATGCTGTTTGGTGTTAAAAGTGTTGTTAAGAATGCTGCACATCTTCACACATGCTGAATATGCCGATATGGTGTTTATCTATGGTTTTTGTGGTGGAAATGTTACTGCTACTTGTAGATAATACCATCGACGGTTTCCTATCTGCAGAATACTGGATTCAAGAGTTTACTAGTGTTTACATCAAACTGCGTGAGACTGGTACAGTTTCCATCACTTATTTCTTCTGAACGTGAAATGAAGAAAATGTGGATGAAATAGAACACATTCTATAGTTGGTAGAACGTAGTCCTACTATTAGCACATGAAGAATTTCTATGCAACCCAGTGTTCTGCAAACAAGAGTATGGTGAGCATTACATGAGCATGGCTTGTATCCATTTCACATACAGCAGGTGCACTTTCAACTTGAAGACATTGCCCAGCAATTGGAATTTTGTGAGTGGGTAAATGCTAATCGTTGATTAATTCCATTAATACTCTTCAGTGATGAAGCTATTTTCACCCGTGAAGGTATCAACAACACCTGTAACTCTCATAAAGTGGTTAGACAAAAATCCACATGCCACTGTAGAAACTAATTTTCAACACTGCTTCTCAGTGAACGTGTGATATCATCGACATTCAATTGATTGGGCCTGTCGTGTTACAAAATCATCTTACAGGTCCCATTTAGCTAGAATATATGCAGAAACTAACTT
Source organism: Mastigoproctus giganteus (assembly GCF_048544385.1). NCBI lineage: Eukaryota > Metazoa > Arthropoda > Arachnida > Uropygi > Thelyphonidae > Mastigoproctus > Mastigoproctus giganteus. The sequence goes on from NC_143577.1 coordinate 163,507,907, forward strand.
CCACTACTATTGGAGGATGTACCATTCCCTTGGCTACAAGGAAATGGTATGTACTTTCAGTATGATTGAGCTCTTGAACATTATACCTGTCTGGTGATACAATATCTAAATTGAACTTTCCCTGAACGATGGATCGGGCACAGTGGTTCTGTTCATTGGTCACCAAGGTCTTCAAGACCACACTCCGTTAGATTTTTTGTTTGTGGGGATGGATGAAAAGTGCAATATACAAAGAAAAGGTGAATATAAAATACAAATTGCTAGCTTGCATTTTGGATACTGCAGCCCTCAAAGGAACACCAAGACAACCTTCAAAAGAACAACATGTCAAAGTACCACAAGAGCTGCAAAGAGGTTGGTGGTGGAATTTTCCAACATTTAACATGAACTGTTAAAAATTTGTCACTGTTTTTTGTATCATCCAAAAAGTCAATACAAATAAGTCATTTATTGTTCTGTAATACCTCTCATAATGGCTTTGGGCGTGCGAGTTTTAAACAGCTGTATCTCCGTATCCATTTAAAATTGGACACGTTTATATGAACTTTTTTACTCAGAATAATCGATACTATAACTGCCAAAATATTTACTGTTCCTCCCAAATGACCCTATATATACATAGTCTTTGGCCCACTTATGCAGAATTTGGTGTTAAATGATTGGTTGTTGAGAGAATATGATTCAGAGAATGACTGCCTATGTGGATAATCTGGTCTTTCTGCTGAGAGGCAATTCTAGATCACAATTTGAGGAGACATTGTATCAGTGCAAGAAGAACTAAGTCGATGGTCAAGTATTCATAGAATGACTGTATCTAGAGCAAAAAAAAAAAAAAAAAAGAAAAGCAAACTATCCTTTTGAAGGGGTACTTATCGGTTACTAGAAATCCAGTGACAGTGAATGGTGTAAATTTATTGTTTAAAAACATGGTGTGCAAACAGACAGATATCGGAATTTAGTCTCTCAACTGAACATTGACAAATGCAAAGTACTGCATACGGGTAGCAGTATTCCCACAAAAATGAACCAACTGAGTGGTGTTACACTCAAGGTAGTGGAGAATGAAAGAGACCTGGGGGTAATTGTGCAGTCAGACATGAGTTTTCTGAGCAGTGCAGACAGGCTACAAGAGTAGCTCATGGTGTCTTCTAAATGATATACATGAATTTTGCTAGCAGGGATAGGGAGGCGATTGTTCCCTTGTATAAGGCAATGGCCAGGCCACACCTTGAGTAATGCATACAGGTCTGGAGACCTCAGTTTAGGATGTAGAGCTGCTGGAATGAGTACAGAGAAGGGCAAAAGGTTGGCAAGTGGAACAAAGGGTTGCTGTTACCAACAAAGGCTTAAGCTCTGCAAATTGCAGCTTCTAGAGACTAGGCACCTGAGAGGTGATCTGATTGAAGTGTATAAGGCCTTGAATGGTTTGAGCAAGCTAAATGCTGATGGGATTCTTCCTCTTGCTCTGATTACTCACCTGAGGAGACAAATTCAAAATGAGGAAAGACAATTGTAGAATAGATGTATGGAAAATTGCCTTTAGCCAGCAGGTGGTTGATAGTTGGAACAAGCTTCCTACTGTTGTAGGTCAACAACTTAAATAAGTTCAAGGCAAAACTAGACAAACATTTGGAGTGAATGGATGGGTGAAATGGGAGGGTTTTTTTTTTTTTTCTTTTGGTAGTTGTTGACGCATCGGCTTCTGTGGCCATAATGCACCTCCCAAGGTTTTTGCAGCACTTTGATCCAAGCTCGAGGCGGGATTCGAACCCACGACCTTTGTGTTGCCAGGCAGGAACTTTACCCACCTGGCTAGCCCGGTCAGCTTCTTGTATCGTATGCCACTACTAATGCTAATATTAATTACATCAGAGAGAAAGTATGTCATTTTGTTGGACTTATTGTCAGGAAGGACTGGGGGTCCAAAAGGTAGGGTGTTAACACTATTTTATGTCTTTTTGGCAATAGTGAGTTACAGAGCTCATTTTTGGCTTGACTGTGCATTAAAAAAAAAAAAAAGGAAATCAGAAAGCTATTTGCAATTCAATGTTCAATGTTACTAAAAATGATAAGGGCTTGTAAAACAGTGTCCAATGATACTCTGCAGATAGTGGGATAGCTACCACTAGATTTATTCTTACTTTTTAAAATGTGTTACTATGTGATGTGCAGAGGTGAGCTTAGTATGAAAAGATGAATGTAATAACACAGGTGGATACAGATTATAAGAAAAGATATGCATCTGGAGTCAATTGGTGGGTTACTGACATATAGGATTGCAACACTATAGGAAGGATAACAAAAAAATTCTTTCCAGCAGTAGACCATAAGGGGCAGAGGAAAATCTAACTGGTTCAATCCAAACTTACAAACAGTGCTTCTCATTTTATTTTTTACAAGACTGAACAAACTTGGAATCATATTTTTTTTGTCATAAAAATTCCAATATAAGAATTCCAAGTTAAAAGACTGGAATCATGCTTTTCATATATATGCAATGAGTATGATGACATGAGCTAGTTCATCAACTGCCATGTTTGCATAGATTGGTGGATGGTTGTGAGAAAACTAATAAAAATCAAAGGACAGTCTACATACATTTCAACTGTTTACTATATGGTTTTTCAGCAAAGACTAGTAATTACTACAACTTGAGGAACATCACATGCCACTGACTGGAGTGTTTTGAACTGGTAAATTATGGAGGATGTATATGGTTTGGCATAGTGCTGTTTAGTATTGTGGTAGGAGATATGGCATTTGTGCAGTGGTTCCTAGTGCTCTGTGGGTGCATAATTTATTACTGATGGCAGTTCCTGGTGCTGCCACCAGCCTATACAATTCATGGCACTGATAGACTATACAGGTCATGGTGCTGTTACCTCCTGAATAATTGATAAATTATTCGGGAGGATAAAACTGAACACTAAGTATCTTGTGAACGACAATTTAGCAACTAATACTGCTCCAATAACTCATGATGCTGTTTCAGTTGTACCAGCAAATGATGTTTCGACTGTAGAATGCTGATGCTCACTACTTGGTAAAATTGTTGGCAGTTCCTCGTACTGCCATTACAGGGATTTAAGATTCTGACTGGTGGATCCAATTTGCTGAACAGTAGCAGTGCCTTGTGCTACGATGGTATTTGGAGGACTAGAAGAATGACTGCTACAGTGTGCCACAACTATTTTGAATAATGACTGAACATGGAATTTCCAACTGAAATGGTATTGGTACAAATTTTCCAATCGAAGTGGACAATTATACATTTGGAATGTACCGTTTCAAATAATAGTGGGTAGTTCCCCCCGGCGTTGCTCACTGCCCACACAGAGGAAGTTTCTATGCAGTTCGTGTGGCACAAGACTTCTTCACATTTCAGTTTTCCAAGTTTTGAGGAACTTGTCTAGTGCGAGCGTGATAAGAATTATGGGGGCTCCAGTGGAGGGGGAAACCACCACTTAGGCCTGCTTCCAGACGCTTGTGGCTGGATTCCGTTTGTGTCCTCTGACTGTTTGTGCATATGCAGCGTCTAGAAAGTGGACTGAATTTTGTCTTTATTGATAATGACTATTACATATTAACTTGGATACCAAAATTAACTTTTGATGTATTCAATATTTGCTGCTAATGCATTTGAATTAGACATATTACCATCGCAGCAAAAGAGTTTAAAGTTTATTTGGAATGCTAGATAGAAGATCCCTGGTTTGGCTCCATGTGCCAGGGGTGGTATGTGCCGTGGATAATGCAACTGTATGGTGTTATAAACAGGCAGTGGAACTGCGTAGGCTGGCTGGAACCGCCTAGTTTAATAATAATAAAAAAACACAAATGTACTAAAATATGAGAGGCGATCAAAAAGTTTGAGACAAATTAAATTAAAAATATAAAAAAGTTTTACTGAGATTGATGGTTATTCCTTTTTAATAATCCAAATTAATTCAAAACATTTTTCCCATCTCTCCACCCATTTTTTTAAAAATTCAGAGAAGTGTTGTTTGATAGATAATTTATGATACTGTTAGTTCAATATCTGAAATAAAATGGGAACCTTTGAGTTCATCAGTGAGTTTAAGAAATAGAAAAAAAAAATCATAAGGAGAAAGATCTGAACTACAAAGGAGGATTGGGGGGGACTTTTTATGCTCAACTTGGGCTGGTGTTTCCTCAACAACAGGCTATATGCCCTCCTACATTGTCATCATGCAGTAGCCACCCAGATATTTTAAAATTGGGCCTTTTCTGGCCCACTTTTGAGTCAATTTTTTTAGAGCTTTACTGTAATATAGTCCAGCACGAGTGAAAAAGATGATAATTATACATTTGCCTACAAACTTCACAGACAATGTCTTCGCCGGAAGTAGAAATGTGTTATGCTTCCAATGCAAACTTTGTTGTTCTGATTCTGAATCATAGTGGTGGAGCCAGTACTCATCTTAAGCAGTTAATCTATGTAGGAAATCATTTCTCTTAACATTGGTAGGTTATTTGGCAAACAGAGATGCCAAATCTAACCTGCCTTTGTTCAGGATTGAGGAGCAAAGGGCTCAACAGGAACAAACCTGCTTTATTTTTAAATGTTCAAAATGCTTTGCACATGCCCATAATAATACACAAGGCCTCTGCAAATTTCCTATATGTAACTCATCTGTCTCCAAAGATGAGACCAGGTGCTATATCAATAATCACATCAGTTAATCCTGAAATAGTTCATTCTTCCATCTTTGAATTGCTTGTGTCATCTAAATATAGTGGATCTAGTTGCAGCATCTTTTGAATAGGCTTTTTGCAGAAATTATATTTCTGTTGGTATTTTCTTCAGGACACAGAATTTCATATTGTCTTGCTGTTCTTTCAATATTTTCCTTGTAGTTATGTTATCATTGTTCAAGTTTGCTGGTTTTCAGAAATTACTGTGGACCTGCAGAAATAAAGAGATGTTAGAAATAAATATCTGATAGCTTTAAAATTATATACTTTTCATAATAATCTTTCAAAATTAGTCTCACTTTTTTGATCCCCTCCTCATAACAATACTGTCAAGATCCTTGCTTATATTTTGGAAAATGCAAGCCCAGTCTAGGTAGGAAATACATTATTCTCATTTGTATAAATAATTTGAGAAACCAGAATGGTACTTGGTTATACATCCACACTCCATATTTAAATAGGAAACTGAGCTTTCCACATTTAACAAGACAATGCCCCCCATAACTGTCATTCAAATCAATAATGCCATTCACCATGCTCTGGTATAAGTGCCACTCTGAAACTGCTGCTACCAAATATTTTTCCCATTTGGATGGTTTTGCATACAAAATGTAATGCTGTCAGGTGAAAATTTAAACATTACTACCAATATCTGGAAAGTTTCAAAACCGTATAACAGGTGGCATGACAGGTAGTAGCCTGTGAAAATGGAGGGTGATATTGATGTGCTTATCAAGCACTGTATTATTCAGTTCTTGAATACAGAGAACATAGCACCACTGTGATTAATTGATATTTGAAGAATGCTTACAAGTACATTATAGTCAATAAAAAAAATAATTCTGGACAATCTAAGCAAAAGAAAATTTTGTGCCAGGTAGGTTCTACAACTGCTAATATCACACAGAAATAGGCATATTTCTCCAGAAAACAATTTTCTGGAGAAATATGCGCACATCAGTGGCAACACTGGCACTGAAGATGAGATCTGGATACACCATTATGAACTCGAGTCAAAGTAGAAGTCCATAAGAGAGGAAACAAAGATTTGCTAATAAAGGAGAAATTCAAAGCGCAGCCATCTATTGAGAAAATCAAGTTCTAGTCCTCTTCCATTTTTTGGAGAGAGAGAGAGAGATGGGGGACCCTTGCAGATTTCCTAGAACAGAGATACCTAATTAATTTTAATTCTGCCCACTGAATTAAAAGACTGAAGAAGCTGTAAATATGAATTGCAAGAACAAGGCCAAAAAAGAAGAAAGAAAAATTTCCTCTTCAGCACAACAATACCAGGTGCTATGGCAACATCCCAGACATGAGACATCATTGTGAATTAAATGGATTACTCTGCTACATCCCCTGTACAGTCCTGACCTTGCACCAGACTTAACTGTTTGACCCTATGAAGGATGGCATTTAAGGGGAACCAATCTGACAATGACATCATTGCAACCTTCAAAAAATGATTCTTGGAGACTGATGGAGTCTTACAAGAGGGTGAAAGTTCTCATTCAGCAGTGAAGAAAATTTATACAAAGTGGTCTACATGGGAAAATAAATGCAAGTACTAAAATACCAAGTATGTAACATACAATTTAAATTGATGTTCTTGCTATAGTATCAGATAAGAAAACATTTTGGGATATTAGTTTCAAAGTGACCCCTTATTCATAAAATGTCATGCAACTGTTTCTTTTCATCCCAGTTCCCTATGTTGACCAGAGAAACCAAAAATAAAATGTAATTATTTTGTTTTCAATAATAAAACATTCTGATTGATAAAAAATATTTCTGACCTAACTCCAAAATTTGCTCTTCCACAGTCTACCTGATATATAATCATATCTCAATTTCCAGAAATTCTAGAGGTGGGAAGCCTCTAATAACTTTGCCCCTTAGAACCACTGACAGGTGAGCTTAGTACCAGAATGGTAAATGTGGTTAAATGTGACATCCAGTAAGTCCTGCAATCATCAGTAGCAAAGTCACAGTCAATCTTTTATCATTCATCATGTAGCATTTGGAATAGCAGCTCTTAGTTCTACCTCTAATTTCAGCTTATATCTTGTTTTCAGTTACATCATACTAGAAGACTGAGTCATTAAAGTATACTGATTAAAATTATAGAAGGGCAGGGCACTACTTGCATTTTCACATTTCTCCAAATCTTCTAATTTTTTTCCCAGTGATAAGCAAAACTTACCTAGTGAGCACCATTTAATTTGCTATACAGTAAACCCCCGCTATTCGCGGTTTCGCGGTCGCTGATTTAATATAAAATGAAACCTGAAAAAATGTGAATTTTAAAGTGCCGTGAACATTTTCTGCTATAAAAAACATGGGCATGGCTAAAATCATCTTTCCTGGTCAAAACAGTGCTCAGTTGGGGGAGAGGGGTGATAAAATCGCAAGCACGATTGTTTCCCGCTAATCCTTGTTCAGTATGTGTTATGCGCTTGCCATGGAAGGTTTCGTCATTTGCTTTTAATTTATATGCTTATAAATTGAATAAATTTATAAATGTACCAATTTATAAATTTATATGCTTACAAAAGTGAAAAATCTACTGTTTTGCAGTGTAAAACAGACTTGTCCATAAAAATATGCCTATGAATAACAAGGGAATTGTGAAAAGATCAAAGGAAGTGATGACATTAGCAAGTAAAATTGAGTTATTAGACAAAACTTCTAATGGTGAAAAGTGTCTTGTCAGTGGCAAAACATTATAAAATCAATGAGTCAACAGTACGATTAATAAAGAAATGGGAAGAAAAAATCCCCTGTAGTGCCCATGAAAACGCGCTAATTGCTTCAAAAATTTGCTCTAACTCGTGATGTTAAATTAGAAAAAAATGGAAAAGGCTTTAAATCTGTGGATAGAAGACCGAACTCAAAATAAAATTCCGTTAAGTTCCATCATTTGTGAAAAAGCAAAACACCTTTATCAACACTTGCGAAACTGGTGATAGCACTGGCGGAATAAGTTTTTTTAGCTAGCAAAGGTGCTGGTTTGAAAGATTTGTTTGAAATTTCTAATAAATATTAGATTTAACATTAAATTGCTTCTTATTTTAATTTCGATGCCTTATGCTTGCATTTCACCATGTACTGTCTATGTACATAGTTATATTATGAAGGTACATTTCTCAGAAACACAACCCCTGCGAATAGCGGGGGGTTTCCTGTATTTGAGCACTATTTGCTATATTTTATGCATATAAACATTTTACCACAAGTGTTGTGCCATAACACATATTGGCAGCATATAAGTAAAGATACATGAAATGAACTGCTTTATTCCTCTAGCACACTGATGAAGTTTGGGCATCAACAATTCATTTTTGTTTATAATATGATAAAATGTTGACACTTCAATTCTGATTTGCAGCTCAGCCTAAAAACAAGTGTTCTCTTTTAGCATGACTTCAGGATTTTCACTTTTCAACAACTATTTATGAATTTTCAGAATGTTATTTATAAAAATTCCAAAAATTATGGCATTGAATGCAATCTCAAATACAGGTAGCAGCAAATATGCTAAACTGCACTCTTAAACTTTTGTCTGACTGAAGTGCTAGCCATTCCTGCCATCCTCTCTGAAAGTCCCCCATTACCTCACACTTAGCGTTAGCACCACCCCAGGATGCATTCGTTCAACTAAGTGCCAGGACTGTACCACTAGTGACCATTCAGAGCCTCCACACCAGATCCAGTGAACAAGCAGAACAGAATTTTTTTCCCTTGAGGACTGTAGGAATAATTTTATTTGCAATTTCATATTATTATATATAAAAATCTGATACAAGGCAAAAAAGATAAACTTCATACTTCATAGCAGAGAGAGAAAGAGAAAAGTAGGCATGTGATGCAAGAAAAGCATATAAGCTTATGCATTATTAGCAAAAAAAAAAAAAAATTTTCACATATCCATTCCCTCTAAAAGTTTATCCAGTTCCTCCTTGAATTTATTTAAAGCTATCAACTTCCTCAATATTCCAGAAAATTGGAAAATAGTTCCAGCAATCAACTACCCACTGGCTCAAAGAAAATTTCCACACATTTATTCTACAACTGTTTTCCTCAAATTGAATTTATGCTCTCGGGTTCATAATCTGAGCAAGAGGAAGAATCTCATCAAAATTGAGCCTGCTCAACCCATTCAAGGCCTTATACACCTCAATCAGATCATCTTGCAGGTGCCTTGTCTCCGGATGCTGCAATTTGCAGAACTTAAGCTTTTCTTGGTAAGAGGACCCCGTCTTTCCCTTCACCAATCTTGTTGCCCTTCTCTGTACTCACTCAAGCAACTCTACAGCCTTTCTAAAATGAGGCCTCCACCACACCTGTACACAGTACTCAAGGTGTGGCCTGACCATTGCCTTATACAAAATTATAATAACCTCCTTTTCCCTACTAGCAAAACTGCTGTATATCATTGACAAGACACCATGAGCTACTCTGGCAGCCTGATTGCACTGCTCAGAAAACTTCACATTTGACTGCACATTTACCCCAAGGTCTTTTTCATTATCTACCTCCCCTAAGTGTAGTATCACACACACTTGGTCTCTGGGGGTTACTTCTACCCATATGCAGTACTTTGCATTTGTCAATGTTAAACTTCAGTTGCCACTTCTCAGCCCACCTGCCCAACTTTTCTAGATCTTGTTGCAGTAGCACACTGCATTACTGTCATTAACAAATCTGTAATCTTTTTATCATCTGCATACTTGGGCATTAAGCTTGATATACCTTCATCAATACCACTGATATATATAAAAACAACAGTGGGCACAACACCGAACCCTGGAGGACTGCACTAATAACATTAGTTCACGAAGAGCAGCGTCCATTGATTACCACTCTGTCTTCTCTGACTCAATCACCCTTTTATCCACTGTAGTAACTTTCACTTAATACTATACTGCTCCAATTTGTACAGTAGTCTTCCATGCACAACAGTAATAAAAGCTTTCCTGAAATCCAAGTATATGATATCAAAATTATTTTTTTTTTTTTGCGTCCAGTTCCTTTGTAACCACCAAATTGTACCAATCAAATTTGTCACACAAGACTTTCCTTTAACAAACTCAAGCTCCGTCTCAATTATTACTGCAGTAGTATCTAGATGATCCTGAAAAGCTTCTTTAACCAGCGACGTCATTATTTTCCCTGGAACAGAAGTTAAACTAACAGGTCTGTAATTACTCGTGTCACCCTTTGATCCCATTTGTGAGTTGGGGATACATTTGCATATCTCCAGTACATGAGCACTTCCTCCGAGTCCAAGGACATTCCTCATAATTATGGCTAAGGGTTTGCTTACTTCCTTTGCCACCTTCTTTAATATAACTGGATAGATCCCATCCACCCCAGGTGCCTTTCTTATGTTTAACTTCAACAATTTCTACTCCATTTTGCTCTGTTATTACAAAACCATTAAGCTCCCTGTTAGAGTTTAATAAGCTTCTATCCTCCACTTTCCTAAAGAATTCCTCGTGTGAATGTAGATGCAAAATACTCATTCAGTTTGTCAGCTATCTGAGCAGGATCATCAGCAGTCAAACTCGATATCAAGTGGACCAATCTGATTCATCCCTTTCCTTTTAGAGTTTATATAAGTAAAGAAATCCTTGCTGTTTTTCTTAGCATCCTTTGCCAAAGATTTCTCGTAATCTGCCTTCGCCTGCATAACCTCCTTTGTGACTTGATTACAGACTAGCTTATATCTACCCTAGGCTTCTGTGTCGCCTGATAATTTATATGCATTTTTCTTCTGTACTAAGAGTCTCATTAGTTCACGGACATCCATTTAGGCCGAAACCTTGAACAGTATTTCTTAATCGGCATGAAAAGCCTAGTAGCCTCCATGATTACCGTATTTCCCCGTGTATAAGACGCACCCTTTTTCAAAAAATTTGGGGTCTAAAACTGGGTGCATCTTATACAGTGGTTGTAGATTTTTTTACTTGCATTTCCCACTTTTTCGTGCTTGTTGTCTGTGTGTTCATTGTTTTGCACTTGTTACCGGTATATTAGGTTACGTTTTGCCACGTTCTGCCCAGAAATGGCTCAGAAAAGATTTTCGTACAGTGCTGAATTCAAATTAAAAGTGATCCAGTTTGCAAAAGTGAATGTCGTGCTGCTGAACCTAAGTTTAGTCCTCCTCCAACTGAGAAAACAATCCGAGACTGGCTACGGGAAGAAGAAACCCTACTGAAAACGCCACGGCAGAAGGCCATGAGAAGAAGGTAAGCAAAATGGCCTGATTTAGAGAGGGAATTGAAGAGCAAAGGGTAATTGGAATTCCTGTGTCCACAAAGATAGTTCAGCATGAGGCAAGAAGAAATGATGAAAAAGAAGTTACTGATTTCCAAGGAGGACACAATTGGTGCTTCAGGTTCATGGAACAGAATGGACTAAGCATGCATACACGCACCAGACTTACCCAAAAGATGCCTGAAAGCTATGAGCAGAAGGTACTTGAATTTCATTGTTTTGTCATTCAATGTCGGAAGACATATCAGTTTGAGTTGGGACAGACTGCAAATATGGACAAAGTCCCCCCCCCCTTCAATTTGATGTCCCAAGTAACAGAACTGTTGATAAGAAGGGGGTGAAAACTGTAACTGTGAAGACAAGTGGACATGAAAGAGCCATTATACAGTTGTTCTAGCTTGTTGTGCCGACAGAACCAAGTTGCCTCCTATGCTGATTTTCAAACACAAAACAATGCCAAAAGAAGACGTTCCTCGAGGAGTGATTGTCTACGTTCATGACAAGGGTTGGATGGATCAGGATGGGATGAAGATCTGGTTTGAGAAAGTTTGGAGCAGGAGACCAGGTGGGCTCTTACGCAAACCTGCCCTATTGGTGCTTGATCAGTTCAGGGCACACAACAAAAAACACAAAGAAGATGGCTGCAGAGCAAAAAGCAAAACTTGCCGTCATACCTGGAGGCTTCACATCCCAGCTCCAACCGCTTGATGTCAGCATTAACAAGCCCTTCAAAGCTGCCATGACACACAAATGAAACCAATGGATGAAGTCTTCTGGGGACAATTTGACACCAGCAGGAAGAGTGAAGAAACCAACTATAGGAGAAGTTTCTACCTGAGTGAAAAGATCCTGGGATAATATTAAGATTGTTGTCAAGTCACATTTAAGAATGTGTGGCATTTCAAATGCCATAGATGGAACTGAGGATGAGGCAATATATGAAGACAGTGATTCGTCATCAGACACAGATGAGGACAAGCTAATGGATGGGAGTTTTGACATTGATGAGGAGTTGTACTAATTTTATGATGAATAAAACTTGAGTTCAATAACTTTATGTAATACATTTTTTTCAAATTTCGGGCCCCAAAATTAAGGTGCATCTTATATATGGGGAAATACGGTAATTTCTTGAATGCTTCCCATTTAGAATTTTCTGTTGGTAAAATCATCAATTGGTCCCTCTGTATAGAATTTAAAAACTGTGTGAGACCACTGTAGTCACCTCTGTGAAAGCAAAAACTCTTCCCTTTACCCCTGATATGAGAGAGAGAGAGAGAGAGAGAGAGAGAGAGAGAGGAGCACTTATCTGGAATTCAAGCCCTAAGTTTGTAATTTGAGAGTTACTCCATTAATTGTAGATGTTTGATATATATATATATTTCTCCCTCTTTTTTCATCTCCCACACCAAGGAGGCAAAATGGTTTTCGAAACATCAGCTATTCCCCATACTTTACAGTTATCATCCCTTCCTTAATATCATCATTGTGTCTGTCATCATCTATAGATACTAAACCTGTGATTTTTCATATGCAGTGGGGTGGGTGGTTGTGTGTATAAGTCAATTTGTCATTATCTTAATCTCAATTTCCTTTGAAAGCAAAGAGGTTCAGAGGTAACACTGAAGGTAATGTACTGGGCACACAGACAGTACCCTTAATCCAAACTAAATATTTGGTAGTAAGATCGTGTAACTTCTCTACTTAAGTCTTTAAAAATTGTGAGAGAGACATTGAAATGATCAATTAAGTATGTTGTCTCCTGATGTCTGAATAATCTCATTCAGACATCAGGAGACAATCACTTCATGGGACATACATGTTCATTTAACAAAGTTCATAACAATCCCTTTCCAAGTCAAGGTTGAAAAGTTGTTGTAATAGGGCACAAGTGTATAATGATTAAGTAAAAGGCTAATTTCACTTTTGTGGTAGTTTTTAACTAAAGTACATTGGACACTATTCAGTAACCAATAAACTAAAAATTTTAGCTCACTATCTACGTGGAGTTAAGCGTATTTTACTCAGTAATTTGTACTTAGTTCAGAGAATTACTCTTAATCTTCCCTGAGTCAGCTCAAGTGGATAATTATTATTGGATACATGTAGGCATTATAACATTTTCTACAATGAAATCACATAATACTGGGAATAGTATCAATATTAGTTGGAGCAAATGATGCAAGGAAGCAACCTTTTTCTGCATTAACCAAAAAAAATGAAATAATAATAAAAGCAAAATAAAACAATATTCATGCTATATGGATTCCCACAAGATGATCATCCAGTTCCACTTTTAACTTAGCTAAATTCACTACCTCTGCCAACACTGTAAGGTAACTTATTCTGATGCAATCTTCCATTATTCTCCAAGATTTTATATTTGTGCCCTCTGCCACAAATATAAAATCTGAAGGAGACATCAGATCTCTCCCTCAGATGTCTATCAAGCTTGCAGTCCACATCTTCTAAGCCATTCTTTGTATGCACACTGATTTGCACTCTTCATTAATCTGGTCATTCTTAAATCTTTTCCAGTTTTTTTTTTTTTTTTTAAGGTGTGATCTACGGACTTTAACTGTGGTCTAACCATTGTCTTATAATATAGATGGATAATGATATTCTTCTGCCAACTAACAAAGTAAAAGTTCTGGAGATGACACTATGGGCTTTCCCAGTTGCTGGTTTACACTGCACAGAAAATTTCATGCTACACTGACCTGCAACACCTAAGAAGTCTTTATCTTGAGTCACTTTTAGATCCTCTCCTCCTCAGCTTATATGCAATTCCAGGATTTGCAGAAAAATTGATTCTGGGTTTGGTGTTGAACAGTGAATGGATATTGAATGGTTGCCATACATATCTGGAGAAGTCTTAATGACAGATAAGAGACAAGTCATTAATTAACCTGACTGCTTGCTTTTGAATAGGGTCTATAAGCTATAAAGAGTTTTTGAGAGAAATACCCCAGTTGTGGAAAAAAATCATGAAATATTTCACGATTGTTTCATGATAGGGGGACTAAAGGTTTACAATGAGTTGCTTAGAAGAAAAGTAACACCGAAAGCAAAATAGAAAACCCGATTTGTCTTTTTATGTAAAGAAAGAAATATTTGCAATGTGCTTGTGCAAAGAGAGATTAGAAGTCAGGGTAATCACTAAAGATGAGCACAGGAGCAGCAGAATCTTTGAAAGAAATAAGAGAGGACTGAGCTTAATAAAGATTGATGGTAACAAAGTTTTCTTTGTCACAGAGAATTACCTGGAAATTGGCATATAAAGAACTGGTGGTGGATATCTGCTAAGTTGAAGCTGTTTGTGCAGGCAAAATTTCTAAAACTGAAAGGTGAAATGTAAAGTGCTATCAGCAGCAAAACTAAGAATAAGATTACAGTCAGTGGAAGAAGGTTATTAATATACAAGAGCAGCCAAAAAGACAGATCTATCACCATCTGTACTGAATGATCACAGAGAAAACTAGCTATCCAAAGAAAAACACAGATGGCTATCCATAACATGGAAGCTTGTTTAGAAGGCCTTCATGCCAAACATGATCAAAAGCCCTGGAAATAACACTAGAAATGTGTGAGTTTCAAACCTTTCTTGAAGTTTTCCAAAGGTGAATAATATATATCAAGCCAATATATCACCAGTGGATTGAAAATGACATCCTACTAGCAAACACTGACCAGTATGAAAATGTAACAACTTAGAGAAGTGAATTATTAGTTGTCAGATGGACAGCTCTACTGTTCTCATAATACACTATTATCAAATATACTTAATACAAAGGGAAATATCAGTCATATGCACAAAAATAATAATAATAAAAGCAAAATAAAACAATATGCATGCTATTTGGATTCCCACAAGTTGATCATCCACAAGAGGATCACACACATATACTTTGAACTTAGCCAGATTCACTACCTCTGCCAACACTCTGCCAAAATTCTGAGGTGACCTATTCCTAGTAGCATTTAAGGGCTACAAGCCACTTATTGTTAATAGGTAGCTCTACTGAACAGGAGATGCTGGTTTTATAATAAAAAAAATTTTGAAATTTCCATCTATGCTTATTATATAAACCACAAATTAGAATTAGCATTAATAGTGACATATGATGCAAAAAAGCAACATTATACAGCAGTAGCAAAAAAAAACAAAAAAAACCTGCCATTTCACCAATCCATTCACTCCAAACGTTTGTCCAGTTTCGCCTTAATTTTATTTAAGCTGTCAACTTCCACTACGACATATGGAAGTTAGTTAGTTAGTTTGTTACAGTTATCAACCACTGGTTGATAACTGTAACAAACCTTTAGCCAACAAGTGGTTGATTGTAACCACTTGCTGGCTGAAGGCAAATGTCAGCACATCTATGCTGCAACTGACTTTCCTCAATTTGAGTTTATGCCCCCTCAAGTACATAATCTGAACAAGAGAAAGAACCCCATCAGCACTGAGCTTGCTCAAACCATTCAAAGCCTTATACACCTCAATTAGAGGTGTATAAAGGCTTTGAATACAGTCCTTTGAACCTAGTCTACAGTCCAGATGCTGAAATTTTCAGAAATTTCAGGCCTTTATTGATAAGATCCCCCCCCCTTTGTTCCCCTCACCAATCTCATTGCCATTCGCTGTACTTATTCCAGCAGCTCCATATCCTTCCTAAAATGAGGCTTTGAGAACTGTATGCAATACTCAAGGTGTGGTGTAACCATTGCCTTATACAAAGGGATAATCACCTCCTTATCCCTGCTAGCCAAATTCCTGAATATCATTGACAATACCCCCATGAGCTGCTCTGGCAGTCTGTCTGCACTGCTCAGAAAACTTCATAACTGACTGGAAAATTAAATTACCCCCCCAAGTCTTTTTTCATTCTCCACTACCTCGAGTGTAGTATCATATAATTGGTACATTACTCTGGGGTTACTGCTCCCAATATGCAGTACAGACTGGCCTCGATTAACACAATTAATTAGTCCAGTGAGCGCATTGCGCAAAATGGAAATGTGTTTATAGAATATAATATAATCAATATCATACCTTTATTGTAGGAAATCTTGACCCGACGCTCACATCAAACTGATCCAGTTAATGTAATATGAAATCTAAGTATTAAAACACGAACATATCTCTATTAAAGGATTGTTAAATTATGTGATATTATATAAAACTAAATTTGTCTTCAATTCACAGTCTGCTAACTTCTATCAAGGAAGAGCAAAGCACAGTCATCATCATCATCATCAGCCATTTTCAATCCACTGCAGGATGAAGACCTCTCCAGCAACTTTCCAGTTCCTTCTGTTTTGAGCACTGGCCATCCATTTACTACTCAAAAACTCATGAATTTCATCTATCCATCTCCGCCTTTGTCTTCCGGGTTTTCTTCTAGCTCCTCTTGGGTACCATTCTGTTATTTTCTTAGTCCATCTGTCATCATGTCTTCGAGCTATGTGTCCTGCCCAAGACCATTTTAGTTCTTTAGTTTTGATAAGAATGTCCTTTACTTGAGTTTGCTGCCTAATCCATGTGTTTCTCTTCTTATCTAACAGTCTGATTCCCAATATAATTCGTTCCATTCTTCGCTGTGTAGTTCTTAGCTTCTCTTCCATTCTTTTGGTGAGTGCCCAAGTTTCACTTCCATAAGTCATGATGGGGAGTATACATTGGTTCATTATTTTACGTTTCAGACAAACTGGGATATTGCTCTTCAGTATGTGACTATATTTCCTGAATGCTATCCATCCAAAATTTATTCTTCTCTTGACTTCCAGACATTTATCATTATTATAGCTAATAACTTGTCCCAGATAAGTATATGACTCCACCTTTTCAATTACTGCTCCTTCAATTATTATTTCCCTTTCCTTGGCATACTTGTTCATCATTACTTTTGTTTTAGCCATATTCATCTTTAGTCCAAAATCCTTACTAACTGTGCATAACTGATTAAGATTTTCCTCTAATTCTTTGGGATCGTGGCTTATGACCACAATGTCATCTGCAAATCGTAAATGGTTTAGGTACTCTCCGTTCACACTAACTCCTTTCTGCGACCAGTCTAATCTTCTGAAAGCTTCCTCAAGGGCAGCAGTAAACAGCTTCGGAGATATTGTGTCTCCTTGTCGAACTCCTTTCTCGATTTTAAATTTGCTACTGTCTTTGTCTAGTCTAATAAAGGATGTAGCACTCTCATAACCCCGGGGGCTCACAACTTGTGAGTATGGGCTTGGCACACCCAGGGTCCTGAGCTGGATATCATCATTCTTCTTTCTTGGTGATTCCCTTCTACTTTTGTCTCTCTCTCTCTCTCTCTCTCTCTCTCTCTCTCTCTCTCTCTCTCTCTCTCTCTCTCTCTCTCTCTCTCTCTCTCTCTCTCAGGATAACTCGGGAACTTTTTTTTTTCCTGATGCAACATAAGCCTCGGCTTCCTTGCACCATATGGCTATTAATAATAATAATAATAATAATAATAATATATTTTCTTCAAAATCATAATATATGGAGTATCTATGCCTTGTCTTTCCAGTGCCCAAATCATTGCCTTATGCTGTATGGAGTCAAATGCCTTTTCATAATCCACAAATGCCAGGCATAATGGTGTTTTATATTCATTTGCTTTCTCCATTAGCTGTGATATTACGTGAAGGTGATCCATAGTTGAGAATCCTGTCCTAAAGCCAGCTTGCTCTTTCGGTTGATTCTCATCAAGTATTCTTTCTAATCTGTTAGTAATGACCCTTGTGAACAACTTGTAGATATGGGATAACAAGTTAATTGGTCTATAACTTCCAATTTCTGATTTATCTCCTTTCTTATGCAGCAAAACTATGATTGCATTATTCCACTGCTTACGCATCACACCTTTTCTAATGCACTTTGTGAAGAGCCTTGCCAGTTTTTGTGTTATGTCTCTTCCTCCCAATTTTAACAACTCTACAGTAACTTCATCTTCCCCCGGGGCTTTCCGATTCCTCATTTTCTTCAATGCATGTTCTACCTCATCAGGAAGAATATCGGGTATGTCGTATGTGTTGCTACTTTGCAATCCATCTTCCCCACTGCTGGTATCATTCCCTCGCTCCTTGTATAATTCTCTATAGTAGTCTTCTGCTATTTGAATTATGCCTTCTCTGCAGTTTATAAGTACACCATTGCTATTCTTCAGTTTCAGTATCATTTGTCTTTCTGTATTACTGCTCATGGCTGCTGATTTAAATCCTTTTTCCCTTAATGCTTGTTCTACTTTTCTTGTGTTAAATCTTCTTATGTCCTCTCTGAGTCTCTTTCTAATGGCTTTGCATAACTCAGTATACTCAATTTTCTCCCTGTCAGTGTTTTTCTTGCTCTTCATTTGTCGTCTTTGGTTCATCATGACAAGTGTTTCTTGACTAATTTTTTCTTCTTTGGATTTCTGTTTCCCTATAGGTTTCTTGGGCTTTATCACTTTCAGAAAGTTGTAATATTCCTCATCGATATCTTGGTCCTGAGCAGTCTGCAGAAGCTCAAACTTGTTCTTAGGTTCCAGTACATACTGCTTTTTCTCCTCCTCTGTTATTTCAAAGACCTTTGTATTATTTACTCGAGTCAGTTTTTTCCTTTCCTTTATCTATATCAAGTGTACACCTTACCATTCTGTGATCACTTCCAACATTTACCTTATTCAGGACGGTAACATCATTCACAATATATCTTCTGTTAGTGAGGATGAAGTCGATTTCATTAGTTGTTAATCCATTTGGACTCTTCCATGTCCACTTTCTGTTCACCCTTTTCTTGAAAAAAGTGTTCATTACTGACAGTCCTTGAGATTCTGCAAATTCCACAAGTCTTTCACCTCTTTTATTTCTTTCACCAATTCCAAAATTTCCTATAGTTCCTCTTTCTGTGCTGTTTTGCCTTTTTCCAACCTTAGCATTGAAGTCCCCCATAATAATAGTGTAGTGGGTTTTCTGCTCATCTAGAAGACTCAATTTCAGTGTACATTTCTTCAACCTCTTCATCATCATGGCTCGATGTTGGTGCATAAATCATTATAATCTTTAGCTTGTACCTCTTAGAAATCTTGAATATTAGTCTTGACACCCTTGGTGATGTACAGCCAATGCACATCAACCTACTCCAAACTAAACCTATCAGCAATGATAAACTAGAAAGAGAAGACAATTGTCAAACTGTATTAAAAACTATATTAAATTAAAAACCGTATTAAAATATTATTAGGCTAGACTTCTTAATACATGAACAGGTATTTAAGTTATAAACTGTGCTCACAAGAAGTAACAAGTTAAAACAATATCCACTCTCTTATACTTTAAAACAGTGCATCGCAACAAGATTATTTTTCGTTAACCAATGTGAATCGTGCTATTCACATATGTGCATTAAGGTCCACGAGTCCCAAATAGTATATGGTCTCCATACATTTATCGAATAACAGTTTAGTTTCATTTCAAGTGTTTCGGCTATTAACAGTTTTATGTATTCTTTCTGTGAATTTATTACTTTAGCTTCGTTAAACAGAAAAACGTGGTTTTCCTGAATGGCGTGAAAGGAAAGTTCAGATGCACCTGTCCTTTTCGCCCTCAGAGATGCCTTGTGTTGTTGTAAATGCATCAAATGATAATTTTTGGTAGAACCATTGTAAAAGGAGTTTCACTCCCCACAAGCAACGTTATAGACAATATTGATTTGCTCCATGTTAGAGACCGAGGTTGGTTTCCTCACCCTCAATATTGTCTGAAGTTGCATCAGTTGTGCAACTATTTTGAATTCTGTATTTTTAAAAATGTTAATAAACTGTTCTCCATTGTTGTACCTAAGGAATTTTAATAAAATATTTAAGTGTGGTGTTCTTAATCACCGGAACAGATACAGATTTTAGTTTCACCTGCCACTGAAGGTTCCTAATTATACCTAGTGTATATTCCCTGTTTAGACCTATTGTATATCCCAATCTTGTTGTAAGTTTCCTGAATTCGTCATTAAGGGTTTCTTGTGTAGAATTATATCTGTATGCATTGTGAAATTGGTTGAAAATAATACTCCTTTTATATGTAAAAGGGTGGTAGCTCAAGTAATGTAAAAATTTTTCTGTATTAGTAGGTTTCCGATATATTTTAAAATGTATGTTATCATTAACCCTTCTGAACATAAATTTAAGAAAGTTTATAGAGTTCTCACTTGGTTTTTCTTGTTCCAAAGTAAATTTAAGTCTTGTGTGTATATTATTAAAAGAACTCATAAGATTATTTACGTTGTTTTCATGTGAAATAATAAGGATATCATCTAAATACCTACCATAACATATTAACCTGGGAATATATGGATTTAAGTGTAATTGTTCAATAGTATTGAGATGAAATTTATCTAAACTACTAAACCACTCAGGCTAAGTCCCATCGGAATGCCAAAAATTTGTCTGTAAATATTAGATTGCCTATTTTAAAGTATAAGAGCGTGGATATTGTTTTAACTCTTTACTTCTTGTGAGCATGGTTTATAAAGAAAAAAAAAGTCATGTATTAAGAAGTCTAGCCTAATAATATTTTAATACAGTTTTTATTTTAATAGTTTTTAATTTAATATAGTTTTTAATATAGTTTGATAATTGTCTTCTCTTTCTGGTCTATCATTGCTGATGGGTTTAGTTTGGAGTAGGTTGATGTGGATCAGCTGTGCTTTGCTCTTCCTTGATAGCAGTTAGCAGACTATGAATTGAAGACAGGTTTAGTTTTATATAAAAATCACATAATTTAACAATCCTTTATTAGGGATATGTTTGCGTTTTAACACTTAAATTTTATATTACATTAACCGGATCAATTTGATGCAAGCATTGGGTCAGTCAAGATTTCCTAAAATAAAAGGTATGATATAGATTTTATATTTAAACAAGAGTACTTAAAGTAGGAAAAATTGGGCTTCATTGCTCTTACATTTTGAAATATAATCAATAGGAAAAATTATAATTGTGCCATGATCTTCAAGAATGTTCATCATAAAGAACATTCTTGAAGAATGTTCATCATAAAGAACATTCTTGAAGAATGTTCATCATAAAGAACATTCTTGAAGAATGTTCATCATAAAGAACATTCTTCATTAAAAATACCTCTTAAATAACTTTAACTACATACCATGTAAAAGATAATGAAAATAATTATAGAATTAAATGTTTATTGCGTAAAATACAGAACAAAAACTTTGTTACAGAAATATTTGAATGGAGTTGTTTGAACAGTGTTGGCTTTCCTTTTTCATCAATCAATTTCCAATAGCCGCAACAATCTTCTCTAAGCCCTAGCCAAATAAATATTGCAGAGAACCTCAACCTTTTGTCTGAGGCTCTCTGCGATATGAAAGATTATCTAGTTCTTTTACGGTAATATTTTCATTTGGCTCATTTACAAATTAGAATTTTTAAATGCAAGTCTGCACATAAATTTATTAGCAGGAGAAAAACAAGTAACTCATCTGCTTCCAATGTTTGATAAAACACACACACACACACACACACACACACACACACACACACACACACACACACACACACACACACACACACACACACACACACACACAGCGGGAAATGCTTGTTTATTGCCCATACAACGCATGGTAAGCTTAGCAGGCGATTAAAATCTTTTTAAACTATCACATTAAAAAAATATCGCTTTTACTGGAAATTTGGATCATGTAAAATGGTATATTTTTTTTTCAAATAGCGGTAACCGAAAAACACAATCGAACTCTTGTTATGCGAGGCCTGGCTGTACTTTGCATTTGTCAATGTTAAACTTCAGTTGCCAATTCTCATTGCATCTGCCCAACCTTTTCCTGTTGCAGTAGCTTACTGTCATTAACAACCCTGCCAACCTTAGTATCATCTGCAAACTTAAATATTAAGCCTGACATATGTTCAATATTATTGATAAACATAGAAAACAATTGGCCCAACACCGAACCCTGGAGACTCCACTAACATTAGTCCAGGAAGAGCAGTGTCCATCAATTACCACTCTGTCTTCTTCCACTCAACCATCCCTTTATCCATAGCAGCAACTGGCCTCTCCTCTATTCATCAAAAGCTTTACCAAAATCCAACTATATGATATCAAAATTATTTTTTGTATCCAAGATTTCCCCTCAACAAACTTATGTTGTATCTGAATTATAACTGCAGTCCTGTCTAGATGATCCTACATTGCTTATTTAACCAGCGACTCCATTATTTTCCCTGAAACAGAAGTTAAACTAACAGGTCTATAATTACTTATGAAATTCTTTGATCCCCTTTGTGAATTAGGGATACATTTTCACATCTCCAGTCCATGGGAATCTTCCCTGAATCCAAGGATGCTCTCA
The DNA here is from genome assembly GCF_048544385.1 of Mastigoproctus giganteus. Lineage (NCBI taxonomy): Eukaryota > Metazoa > Arthropoda > Arachnida > Uropygi > Thelyphonidae > Mastigoproctus > Mastigoproctus giganteus. Next base: position 163,530,282 of record NC_143577.1, read on the forward strand.
TAATTGTGGTTTTCTTACTTTCTTTGCTGCCTCCCTTAATATAATTGGACAGATCCCATCCACCCCAGGTGCCATTCTTATGTTTAACTTCAATTACTCCTCCAATTTGCTCTTATTTATTACAAAATCATTTAGCACCCTGTTAGAGTTTGATAAACTTCTGGCCTCCACTTCCCTACAGAATTCTTCATGTGTGAATGCAGATGCAAAATACTCGTTCAGTTTGTCAGCTACCTGAAGAGATTCATCAACTGTCGAAACATCAATATCAAAGTGGACCAATCTGATTCACCCCTTCCTTCTATAGTTTACGTAAGTAAAGAAGTCTTTGCTGTTTTTCTTTGTATCCTTTGCCAAAGATTCCTCATAATCTGCCTTCACTTGCCTAAACTTCTTTATGACTTGATTACAGACTAGTCTAAATCTACCATAGACTATGTTGTCCGATAATTTATATGCATCCCAGGCATTTTATTTCTCTGCCACGAGTCTCATTAGTTCGTCTGATAACCATTTAGGCCTACCTTGAACAGTATTTCTTAGTTGGTATGAAAAGCATAGTAGCTTCCAAGATTAATTCCTTGAATGCTTCCCATTTAGAATTTGCTTGGTATCATCATCAGTTGTTCCCACTGTATAGAATATAAACAGTCTGAGACCACCACAGTCACCTTTACAAAAGCCCTTCCCTGTGGTTCCTTTATGTGCAGATTCTCAGAAATTATTTGTAAAGTCAACATTTATGAGAGAAACATTTCCTTCACACACCAGTAAATTACATAGAAAAATATATATTAGTACTTGCAACTCACTAGTGTATTTTCCCATCCACAGGACTATATACCACTAATGGGCTGATTGGCCAGATGGATTATCACTGTATGAAGGATCTCTTCTATGGACATCATAACATTCACGGCAATATAGTAATAAAGTTAATACATAACAACAAAATGGAATAATCATTCTGAAAGCAGTTGGCAAATATTCTGGTCATTATTTAGTCACAATCAACATTCAAGTAAAAAAATTTAAGTACCTTTTATTTGCATTCAGCAAAAGGGAAAGACTAAAATTTAAGAGTAAGCTGCAAGATTTAATATTTCATTTAGGGTTATTTAATATTAAACCATGCAGCCCAAAATTCAATAATAGGGTATGTTTAATTTAGGATATTAAATTTTCATAATTTGTCAATTAAATTAGTAACCAAGTATATTCAACATTTGTTTCCAAGTGTGGCTCCATACTAACATTTCAATCTTATGTAGCAGTCCACTGTTGATGACAATATTGTATATTAGAAACTGGCAATAATTGGAAAAGTACAATATCTTTAATTATCTTAGAAAAACAGTTTCTCATTTATACTATAAATTGCTCTAATTAGATTTGAATTCATTGAAAGCTAATTTTATTTTTTTCCTGATGGCCCTGTACAATTCTAATCACAGCAATTCTTATTCAGTTCTGAAATACATGCACGGTCTAAGTATGATGACTTACCTCAGCAATCATAAACCTTAAACAGAAATCCAATAAAAAGGATTTTCCTTTGCGAAATGCACCAGCAACTGACACTACAATTACTTGCTTATCTCTTATATGCTCTTGCAAAAGGATAGATACTAAAGCTTCTTCATCTAGTTCAAAAGTATGATCTTCTGTTGCAACTACTACCTGTACAGGCCTTCCCTTCATCCTGGAGCCATTGATATGGTTGGTATATTCTGAAGAGGAAAAAATTTACAGCATTATATAGTTGAATAAATCCATGCTATTCAACTTTCTCTTCACAATATTTATATATGATTAACTTATTTCCATGAAAGCCATTCCAAAGTTTTCATATACAGAATGCTGCACTACAAACTAATATTTTTATTCTGCAAAATTACTGAATCAAGTGGCAAAACTTGATGGTATGAAAAATGCAGTTTTGCTTATTAAGAACTAAGTCAGGTCAGTGGACTCTAATTAGTCAATACAGTACAGCCTTCTAATTTACCCTGAACTTTGTGACACAAAAAGTTTCTTGTGGATTTTTTTTTTTTTTTTTTTTTTCTCCTTGTTAACAGGAGAGATTGCTTCTACAGGGATGGGATACACTTAAATAGAAAGGGTGCAAGAATATTTGCTGATGTTATCGAGGCAGTGTTAGGTGGGTCGGAAAACTGCTAGCTTGGGGGGAGACAAAGACCAACAGATTAACAGTAGCCACAGGCAGAGGTGAAAGATTCTTGCACTGCTTCTATTAGAATGAGCAGAAGCCTGAAAAACAAGATGCATGGTATTTCAAAGACTGCTGGGAGCCGGTGCGGTACAAGTAAACACATGGATTGTGTTAGGGTAGCTAAGAATAGAAACAGGTGCAGGTATACTTGTGTGTACACCAATGCTAGGAGTTTAGTAAATAAATTTGATGAATTTGAGGTATTGCTCAAAACATCAAAGGCAGATATTGTTGGGATATCAGAGACGTGGTGTCACACAGATATAAGGGATGCAGAACTGCAATTTGGGGAGTACAACGTCTACAGAAAGGATAGACAGGATAGGAAGGGGGGAGGGGTTATGCTATTAGTTAAGAAACACATAAAAACCAAGAAGTGAAGCCAGTCAACATCGCTGGACAGTGCAGTGTTGAGTCAGTTTGGTGTGACATAAGCATTGGGAGATCAAAATTGAGAGTAGGAGTGTGCTATAGGCCTAATGACTCTGATGAGTATAATAAGAAACTGTACAGGGAAATAGAGTGGGCCAGTAAATCAGAGAGTCTTATAATGGGAGATTTTAATTTCCCAGATATTGACTGGAATTTGGGGGCTGGTTACTCATGCACTAGCAGGGCTCTTGTGGATTTATTGGATGATTGTTTTCTACATCAGCATGTTCGGTAAGCAACTAGAGAGAGTAATACTCTTGATTTGATTATCAGCAGTGATTCTTCATGCATTAAGAATCTGCAGATAAATGAACCACTAGGTGGCAGTGATCACAGTGTGCTGAAGTGGGATTTACTCAAAGAGGTAACTACCATTAGGGGTAAAGGGAAGGGTTACTGCTTCTGTAAAGGCGACTACGATGGACTGAGACAGTATTTAAATTCTATACAGTGGGACCAACTGATGATGTTACCAACAGCAAATTCAAAATGGGAAGCATTCAAAGAACTTATCTTGGAAGCTACTAGGCTTTACATACCAACTAAGAAATATTGTTCAAGGTTTAGGCCAAAATGGATGTCAGATGAACTAATGAGGCATATGGCAGAGAAGAAAAATGCACGGGATACTTACAAATTAACACATGACACAGAAGCCTATGATAGATACAAGTTGATATGCAACCAAGTTACAAAGGAGGTTAGGCAGGCGAAGGCAGATTATGAGAAATCCTTGGCAAGGGATGCAAAGAAAAACAGCAAAGAGTTCTTTACTTATGTAAACTCTAGAAGGAAGGGGATGAATCAGATTGGTCCACTTGATATTGATGGGTCAACTGTTGATGATCCTGCTCAGGTAGCTAACAAACTAAATGAATATTTTGCATCGACATTCACACATGAGGAGTTATTCAGCAAGGGGAATGCCAGAGGTGTATTCAACTCTAGCAGTAAGCTACAGAATCTTGAAATAACTGGGAGTAAAGTGGAGGAGAAACTGTTGAAGATAAACACAAGAAAGGCACCCGGGGTGGATGGGATCTATCCAGTTATATTAATGGAGGCAGCAAAGGAAGTAAGCAAACCCTTAGCCATAATTATGAGAGCTTCCTTGGACTCAGGGGAGGTACCCATAGACTGGAAATGTGCAAATATGACCCCAATTCACAAAGGAGGATCAAAGGCTGACACAAGTAATTATAGACCTGTGAGCTTAACTTCTGTTTCAGGAAAATTAATGGAGGCACTGGTTAAAGAAGCACTGCAGGATCATTTAGACAAGACTTCAGTTATAGCTCAGACACAGCATGGTTTTGTTAAGGGAAGTCTTGCCTGACCAACTTGATTGGATACTATGATGCAGTCACAAAAGAACTGGATGCAGGGAATAACTTTGATATTATATACTTGGATCTTAGAAAGGCTTTTGATACTGTTGCACATGGAAGACTGCTACACAAATTGGAGCAGTGTGACATTGGAGGCAAATTGCTGCTATGGATAAAGGGGTGGTTGAGGGGGAGAAGACAGAGAGTGGTAATCAATGGACACTGCTCAGAATCTTGAAATAATGTGGACTAATGTTAACTGCAAACGTGGACTAATGTTATTAGTGGAGTCCCTCAGGGCTCAGTGTTGGGTCCATTATTGTTTTCTGTATTTATAAATGATATTGATGATGGTATATCAAGCTTAATGTCCAAGTTTGCAGACGATACAAAGGTTGGCAGGGTTGTCAAGGACACTACTGACACTATGCTGCTGCAACAGGATCTGGAAAGGTTGAGCAGATGGGCTGAGAGGTGGCAAATGAAGTTTAACATTGACAAATGTAAAGTACTACACATGGGAAACAGCAACCCCAGAGCAACGTATCAACTCTGTGGTACTACACTGACAGTGGTAGAGAATGAAAGGGACTTGGGGGTGGTTGTGCAGGCAGATATGAAGTTCTCTGAGCAGTGCAGACGGGCTGCAAGAGTAGCTCATGGTGTATTGTCAATGATATACAGGAATTTTTCCAGCAGGGATAAGGAGGTGATTATTCCATTGTATAAGGCAATGGTCAGGCCACACCTAGAGTACTGTATACAGGTCTGGAGGCCTCATTTCAAGAAGGATGTAGAGCTGCTGGAACAAGTACAGAGAAGGGAAACAAGATTAGTGAATGGAACAGAGGGGTGCTCTTATGAAGAAAGGCTTAAGTTTTGCAAATTACAGTGTCTGGAGACTAGGCACCAGCGAGGTGATCTGATAGAGGTGTATAAAGCCTTGAATGGTTTAAGCATGCTCAATGCTGATGGGATTCTTCCTCTAGCTCAGAAAAATCACCTGAGAGGGCATAAATTCAAATTGAGGAAAGACAGATGTAGGATAGACGTGCAGAAATTTGCCTTTAGCCAGCAGGTGGTTGGTTGGTGGAACAGACTTCCATCCCTTGTGGTGGAGGTTGATAGCCTAAATAAGTTTAAGGCTCAGCTGGACAGGTATTTTGAACGAACAGAGGGGTGAAGTGGAAGTGGGTTTTTTTTTGGCTGATGCTGCATAAGCTTGCTTTCTTGCATCAAATGCCTCTACTAATGCTAATGCTAATTTACCCTGAACTTTGTGACACAAAGTTCCTTGTGGATTTTTTTTTTTTTTTTTTAATTTGGTAATATTCAAAAGTAATATTGGTAATATTGCTTCATATATTCCCACAGGAAAAAGTAATTTTCACCAATATAAGACATAAAACATTGAAAACCACATTAATAATTATCCACACTATTTGTCCCAGTTAGGGGTCAGCGACATGGATGAAATTTGTCATTCCTCCACATTGGTATGCCAGCAGAATTTTTACAAGCCGGCATGGCCAGGCCTGACGCACTTGGTTTTTTATTGTGTTTCCTTCACCAAACGTCAATGCAAATGTTTATCATATTCGGTAGTTACAGGCTTGAACCCTGGTCCACTCAGAGTGTGTGCCACTGCCCTCTTTCTCCCAACCACTCAGCTATGTCATAGTCTACATTGAAGACCACATTATGGTGCAAAATCTTGAAACACGATAGGGAAACACTCCATGTAAGACTTGAATTTTCACTTGAATATTTTATGGCACAACAGCAGATAAAAGCCATTATGCACCAAACAATGGTGGGAAACAACAGGTGTCATTAAAAGTGAGATATGCATTATATTCTGTCATACCATTATAGTATCTATAGTAAGGATGTAGAGTTGTTGGAACGAGTACAGAGAAGGGCAACAAGATTAGTGAATGGAACAAAGGGTGCTCTTACAAAGGAATGCTTAAATTTTTAGTGTCTAGAGAGACTAGGCACCTGTGAGGTGATCTGATTGAGGTGTATAAAGCCTTGAATGGTTTTAGCATGCTCAATGCTGATGGGATTCTTTCTCTTGCTCAGAATAATTGCCTGAGAGGGCATAAATTCAAATCGAGGAAAGACAGTTGTAGGACATATGTGCGGAAGTTTGCCTTTAGCCAGTGGGTGGTTGATTGCTGGAACAAACTTCCATCTGTCATTGTAGAAGTTGATAGCTTAAACAGATTCAAGGCAGAACTAGACAAACATTTGGAGCGAGTGGATGGGTAAAATGAGAAAGGTAGTGTGTGTTAGTGGTGGTTTTTTTTTTTGGCTGATGCTATATAAGCTTGCTTTCTTGCATCATGCCCTTGCTAATGCATTCCACCTTTTTTAGGAAAGTGAGAACTGACCGATGTAATATCTGTCATCTAAAATTTGTTTCAAATCAGTAGTGATTTGAGCTGCATGCCTTGATAAGAATGTAGTTTGTCGTACTCCAGTATAGACAGAACAGGCAACTATAATATGCTTACTGACTTGAGCATGACAGTTTGGGCACAAAGGTAGATCTGAGGAAGGTGTGTATGCCCTATTCCTAGTCTTGAAAGCATAATTTCTTTCAAGACCAGAGATTCGGTTTAACCTGAAAGAGTTTATTGCATTCTTGATTTTGCCATATTAACCTTGGTGTTATCTTTCATGACGGGATCCATTTATTCAAATTGCTATGACAACTCCTATTTAAAAGCTTGGTTGTTGTGACAGGTACGATCACCTAGCTTTATGATCACAACTAGGGTATGATCACCTAGCTTCTTTTGTGTGTGTGTCTCTCTCTCTCGAAAGGAAAGGTTTCACCTGGTGAGTACTAGGAATGGGAAGAAATACAGTCTGCTTGAACTTCTAACTGCAGTTGATTAGCTATCTCAAGAACATCAGCAACAATTTCTGCCATTTGGGCTTTGAATCCCATTAAACCAGGAACTATTTCTGGTAACAATTTTCTCCTGGTGCCATTAAAGTTGGTTTCTTTAATTTTCCAAGATGATTTAGTATTCTTTGCTGCATCCAGAATGTTCAATACTCTTCAAAAATTTTTCAGAGTTCTATTCTGGTTTACTGCCTTGATAGCCTGGACAAAAGTTCTCCTCAGGTAATATGCCTTAAAAGAAGCAATAAATTCCTTGGTCCACAGGCTGGGATAATGTGTTGGTGGGCAAGAACACAACTTTAATGTTGTGGTTTGTATCAGGAACATTGTCCAGGCATAACAGTGCCAGGTTGTTCTGCCAGCAAAAATGCTGAACTGTTAGTTCCAGTTATCCCGACATTTGGATTGGATTTTCAGATGATACAAAGTCTCCTTTAACATAAGCCTTGGGTTTTCGGCATGATAAACAAGGGTTTCATGCTTAATTACTTGCAGCATTTGAACCAAGCAAAAGAGTTGACTACCCTTGCCTCCTAACTATGAAGTGCTTGCACAACAATAGTTACTTTCTCTTTTTGTAAAATTAAAAAGAATTTCTTTAAAACTAAGCTTTGATTTTCTTCTGGCTGATGTAGGTTCTTGAACGAATGTTCTTATAAAACTGTCCACTTTCATTGCTGTTAAAGACTTTCCTGGAACAACAGTTCTCTCTTCAATGATTTCTTCCAATATGGGGAAATCAGCTGCTGTTCATCAATAGCTTTGCCTTGCACTGTGATGTTACACAAACTATGCCAGCTTTCAAGCACATGCACCATTCTTTACTTGCACTGAAATGTAAATATCTTGGTGCCCTCTCTTCACCAATCTTTCTCAGAAAAGACAGCCTCAGCCTGAATGATAGCAAGATTTAAAAGGCATATAGCATTTTGTTTGGTGATGAATAAAAAATAAAAAAAGTCATTCCATCTGAACCACATTTCATGCACATATTTCTTATAACTGATGACTGCACATTCAATTTCAACACAGATTCTGCCTTTTTTCCTTTAAGATTTGTTTGCACAGTTATGTTAGAAAAGTCCAGCTGCAAACTGATATTTCATACTCTCAGAGTCCACTCTCATTAAATGTAATCGCTTTTGTTTTCATTTCTAATTCAATGCCCTTTCTGTAATGCTTCCTTACGACAGCATCACTTGAGCAATTACATTTTCTTCGGGATGTAATGAATTAAACAAAAGTATACAATTTTAAACTTTTAATCCTCTAGTGCAGTAGTGTCCAACCTTTTGCCATGGGGGGGGAGACATATTCAAAGTTAGATTTGTTTTGCAGGGTGCACCAAGTGATTCGAGAAAAATTAGTGTGTTACATTTTGTATATCTTGTTACATGAAAAACAAAGTATTTTCATGTCACCGTTTTTTTTATTTTCAGGCTACATAATATGTATGTATATATTATATAAAATATGCAAATTACCAATACTTTTATGTGCAACAAATTTATTTATATCAGTGATTTATTTTTTAGATTTTATTAAAATTATAAAAATGACTTTTTTAAATATTTTACTTTTTTTTTTTTTTTAACTTTACTTTTAAACGGTCACTTCACTTTAGAAATTTTACAACTTGAAAAGGATCACCGCTTTTCAATATTATGATGAATCGATAAATATAATGATATACCTAAAATTGAAAATATCCAAAATATTTTATTAAGTACAATACACTTACTGAATACATTTACTGAAATACTAAAATACATTTACTGAACAAAACTTAACATTTAATAAGATTTAATCAAGGCTGAATATTTTTGATAATTGTTCAAAATTTGGTTGAAAATTTTTTATGCCAATTCTCAATACAGAATGAAGATGCTCGTCTGTTATTCTGTTTCTTTTTAAATATTTATTTGATTTCACGTGTGAAAAAACTTGCTCACAAACATACGTTGATCCAAACAAAGTAGCCATTTTCATGGCATTTAATTTTATTAGGGGAAAATCTTCAGATGGGAGAGCCTTGTAGAATTAAAGTACTGTAGTTTATTTTCACAGTCAATATACAGGTACTCCTCAGTAGTCAGATTCCTATTAAATCTCGTGATCGCAAAAAGTACATTCCAAAAGCTAACAAATATCATTAATCTGGATCGTTTTTGCTTTTGCTTGCTAGGTCTTTGTAAATTTCATTGTATGGAAGCAAGTATTGAAGCTCCCTTCTGAACTTTGTGCTCCTTTCAGTCAAAGAATCTGCATTCAAAAATATTCTAATTGCTCGGCTAACTCTCTGCCTTCCCGTATACTTTTTAGTGTAAAATTCGGAACTTCAGAATTTATCTGCGCTATCATCCTCTAAATTTATTTGATTTGCCTCCAATACCATTTTCACCAAATTTGCTTCGTCAGCCTCTTTTTCTACCAGAAATTTTTGAACGTCTTCAGTAATCATACCTTTTTTTTTTTTTTTTTTTTTTTTTAAGGGGCATCGGAGACTAAGGCCATGTTGCTGTGTGTATATTTCATATATATACAATGTATTCTGGGGTCAATTTTTTTATTTTGTTAGATGAAAAACCAGAGTTTCCAGGAGAAGAAACCATGCTAACTTCACGTGAGACAGAGTAACTCACCCACATTGTGAAAAAGACCCATAAAAGTTCCTCCGCCATAGATGAGATTCGAACTTAGGTCCTTTCCACCCGAGGTGAGGAGGAGGGCAATTCTATCAACTGTGCTACCCACAAGGGCTTCAGTAGTCATATCAACAAAATCTTCCCCCTCTACCGACTTGGCAATTTCTACTATTGGGCTGATTTCATTTTCTACTGTTTTGATCACATTTCTTGAATGAACTGAATCTGGCCATACATTTTTCCAACATGAATTTAATATTGAAGGTTTTACTTCTTTGAGTGATAAAGCTATGATTCCGATGCAGTACACAATTGAAAAATGTTTCCATGCCTTCATCACTTCAATTTTTCATCAGTCAATTCGGAATAAATTTTTTTCCAAAATCTATTGTAAACATTTTTTGATGTAATGAGTTTCAAAGGTAGATATGATGCCTTGATTAATGGCTAAATTAAAGAAGTTGTACAGGGTGGTAGGAACGTAATTTAAACATTTGAATGACTTAAATCTTTTGGATGGCCTGGCACATTATCCAATAGTAATAAAACTTTGAAATATAGATTTTCCACAAGTTTAATAGTACAGAATCTAACTGGAATTTCCCAATCATTTTTTTTTTTTGCATAACAATTAGTGAGCCAAAAGCAGGGATTCACAAAAAAGAATGGAAATGTTTAAAAATTACATCAAACATAATAGCAGAGTTTCCCCTGCACAAAAGCTAAAAAATACCATGTTATGTGAGGTTTGCCCCAATTCTCTAATGGTGTTATATAAGTACCATGTTGTGGAGGATTGCCGCACTTATTAGACTGCTGTCTGTGTTAGAGCGAAACCGTGTTATTGAAGTACCGAGTTATACAGGAATTGCCTGTACTTATTTTGGAACCATGTTTTGGCTTGAAGATCAATAATTTCAAGTTGCAAGCTGAGATAGTATTTTTCATGGAAATAAATGGGTTCTCAAACAAGCTGATGTCTTTTTCATGGGATCTTACATCAGCAAATCTACTTTCAGACGTCAAAAAGTAATTATAATAACGAGTGGCAATGGTTCTTTGGAAATGTGTTTCTCCTTTAGCTCAGTACAACATTCAAAGTGAACTAAATTGTCTTGCTCAATTTGGGATTAAAATAATAACTAATTCTGAAATGATTCGATGTCACCAAAAAAAAAAAAAAAAAAAAAAGACTAATTTTCCTTTCCCTTGTAGTTTTAAATTAAGAGCATTTAAATGACTAAAAATGTCTATGAATTTCAAGATCAAGCAGCCACTCCATATTTGATAGTTTTATTGGTTTCCCTTTTTCTGTTATAAAAATATCAATTTCGCGACGTAGTTTAAAGAACCGATGTAATACTTTGCCACGACTAAGGCATCTCACTGCACAATAAATTAAATCTTCATATTCAGCTTCAATTTCTGAAAGAAACCGTAAAACATTCGGTGATTAAGGCCATGTGATCTTATAAAATTTAGTTTAAACAACCACATTCATAACGTGTTGGAGGTCCAATACTTTCCCACAAAGAACTTCTTGATGCACAATGCAATGAATTCCAATCGAAGTTTCAGCTCCAATAGCTTATTATTTTCTTGCTTATTCTACCCATAAGCCCAATGTTTTTACCAATCTTTTGCACCGCCAGTTGACTCCTACTAGATTTTTAATATTTAATCCTAACTCTTCAATAGATTGGCAAAAATTTTCAAAAAGATTTACCTACAACACATTCCATGCATACTCTGTAGGTCAGCTAAACCTTCAATTGGTACAAAATTATCATTAATTCCAGATATGAAGATAAGGATTCGGGCTGTTATTTGCATCAGCACTGTCATCCAGTGCTGCACCAAAATATTTCATTTGTTTTATGTTTTCCAAAAGTTGTTAGAACAAATTCTTTCCAATATCATCTACTCTTCACATAATTGTTTGTCGAGACAAGTGTCTTGTATCATTGTTCGTTTCTCCGTACACATTCTTCCACAACTTTTAACAACACTTAACAGTTTACTTTCAAAAGCAATCAAATGTGCAACTTGATAACTGGAACTTACAGCAGATAAATTTCTTTACTGATACGTTTTCACTGTGTTTTGTTTTCTTAATTTGTTTTGTAACTCACAACAGTTTGCTCTTTACAATACTCCTCTATATGTTGATCATAAGATTTATGCTTAGAATGATAACGTCGTTTTAAAGTATATTCTTTGAAAACTTGTAAGTCTCCTTACCAAACACACTGCTTTTTCATGGTAATCAATGAAGAAATAGTCTTAAGTCCACCTTTGATCAAAAACACACTTCAAATTGATTTTCCTCTTTTGGAACATTTTTAAGGATGATTTTTTTAATTCAATACAAATTAATAATAATTTAATACAATGAACACGTTATATCAAAAAAGTAGAATTTCACGATATGAAAAGATTTGTACGCACATAACTATTTAGTGTACATATGACGGCACTGAACCACATGCACACGTTTGATACAGTCGAGCTCGAACAAACCAAAACCAAACTATTAGTTTTAGGTCACACGAATAATTAAATTCATCTGCCGTGCGTTGTGTAGTCTGTCTGCAAATTGCATGTGTTCTCTGGTCAATTTGCTTATTTTACTGAATGAAAAACCCAAGTTAGCAGGTGAAAAAACCTTGCTATCTACACCTGCATCCGACTAACTCAGCCATGGAGAAAAGTTGAGCTCAACACTTGCACGACTGTACACACAGTGGGACGACTCTCTAAAATGCTGTTTTAGTTCACTTTCTGCACAGGCTGTATAAAAATTAATTGCGGGCCAAATCTGGCCCACATGTTGGACACCCTAAAATAGTCACAGAAGCAGGTATGCCGTTGCACTCTATGTAACATCAATAGTTTTGGCAAAAAGCAAGAAATAGTTTAAAATTGTGCACTCTATAATTCATTTTATAGTTTAGTTAATAACAAGAATAAACAATACCTTCAGTAAAAGCAGTCTAGTTACATAAAAAAAAAAAAATTTCCTCACTCTCAACTCCAGTGCACATGTATTGCCTTCTGCTTAGGCAACTCTTGAATGTTAGTTCAACTCTGCAATGGCATATGTAATGATATATAACATTGGGAATTTTTTTGAATTTAGTTTTATTTGGCCACTTTACTATCAGGAAGGTTACCAAAAGCAATGATTATAAAGAAGGCTGTTCCTCAGTATGTGCCTATACCACAAGGAGGTTGGTTGGTTGGTTCTTGGGTTTTATGTGCATTAGCAACACCACGAGGAGGTGGGCCACAATTATTCCTATTGTGCAGATAAGACTATAGATCCTGCACTCACAATATCACAGACTAAACCGTTTAAATTCCAGTAATCCTGTGTCCCCAAGAGCCCAAAACAGAGACACCAGCCATACCTCCCCTAAATAACTCAAATACAGTTTAGTGGAAGGAATCAGAATATATTCTTTTCTTCTCTTGGTGATTTTTTTCTTTTCTTTTTTCTTCTCTTCGACTTTCTCTCTCTGCTAATTCAGAAATGTTTTTTTTAGGCTGGTGCAGCATAAGCCTTAGGCTTCCTTGCACCATATGGCTAATAATAATAAGAAGATAGCCTTCTTGCTGTATAGTTTAGTTATTTAAGAGATTTAATTATTGTTCTGTTTTATTTATGATAGTTTCATATACTGCTCACACTGTGGATGTAGTTGGTTTTTTAATACCATTAATGGGCTATTTCGCAACATTTGGCTGATCATTGCTACTAAGGCCATATTGCTCCGAGGATATGCGGTGGTCATTCCCTGACCTTTCCGCATCCTCCATATTTGGTGGTCATGGGCTCGAATCCCGGTCTAATCAAGAAGTGTGTGCTACGCACTGCCGCTCCTGCCCACCTGGCTACAGAGGCGCCCAACTTTGCTCAAGGAAAGCTGGCCCAAATTTTTGGCCATTTAATATTTCCTTATGCAACATTTATTTTTAATTTAGTCCCCCCCCCATCTTTGTTGTTTCTATTGCATTGTACTGGTTTTTATTGTATCCATATCTCACAGGGCCACCCGCTAACTTAATTACTTAAGTAAATTACTTAAGTAACATCCATAATTTACATTATCTCTTTTTTTTTTTAAACCATTTATCAAAACCCTGAACTTTAATGATTAAATATCATTTTCGTTATATATATTAGGTTTTTTTGAAAATACGATTTCAGAATCGGGGCGATTTTTTTTGATGCCAATAAAGCATCAGTGAGAAGAGTACAGACAATTTTTTTCCCCCTGGAAGTGAAAAAGTATAATTTGTCCTCCTTACAGCAATTTTCTTTAAGTGAAATTTCAAAAATACAACTTTCTGAATGTTTATAATGCAGCAAGCATATAAAGAGTTTTTCATTCATTTCGTTCAAAAACCAATCAAAAGTACTAAAAAAAAAAAAAAAAAAAAAAAAGTAATTTACACCACAGCTGACATTGCTATTTTTTAAGAATTCTATTACAAAACCATCCCATTTTATTTTATTAAAATGGTTTGACCACTTTTCACAGCCTATTCATGATTGGCTTTCAACATTGCTACAAATCACCAGAAACAGTGTGCTTGTGATTTTGATGTTTATCTGCATAGTATCAGAAGGTAAAATGATTGTATTATTATCAAAAATATCATAACTTAAGTTGAAGTGAAACATGGGCTAGAACTACTTTTCTTTGTTTTAAAAGCTCCAAAAGCATCACGGATTTGGGTCAGTTACTCCACAGTGGGATAAGTTATACCAACACTCATACCAGTATGTCTATTTCATATGATGAGATAAAGCCAGTTCAAAAAAATAAAATTCAGTTTGCTGCTATTTAAGTTTTGATAGTTTGAAACTAAAAGCTTAATGATAGTTTTCCCCCTTAAGCCTACTTAGGTGGGAAAAAAAAATTTTTGAAATAAAGGAAGAAAGAACTATAAGCTGCAAAAAATTACTAACAATACCCATTTTCACAGAATTAAAATAAAAGTCCAAACTCCCCCCCCTCCTAATATCTAATACTATTAAAGTTATGAATAAAATTTAAAATAATTTTATAACATTTATTCTAAATTACTTGGCAATATTTGTCATCTGTATTTAAGTTTATATAATTATTTTAATGCTTAATGAAATCTGAACTGACTTCATTGTCCATTTTAAGTCTGACACATGGAAATATGGCAATTTTTTAAATACATTTAATGTTCTAAAATAAAAATATAGTGATGTAATTCAAAAAGGGTATTGCTTAAAGTAGGAAAAAGAAATTTTACCACAAATCTAACACCTAAATTTACTGTAATAACAGATCATTGTGATTTTCAATACTGACTTTAATATCCATTTCTATAACTAATTTAAAAATAATTTGTGATTATTAGAAATTAAAACAAATATACGAGTTGAAGAGTTTCTAGTCTAAAATACTGATGAACAAAACAGTTTATTGTTAAATATCTTTCTTTCAACTTCTTTACCATATTTTAATGATAAACAGCATATGAAAGGTAAATATTACCTTCTAAATTCATGTCTTTGCAGGATATAGCTAGTTCTACACATGCTACAGTCACTGTAGAGAGGTAAGAAAAGTAGCAGTTACAACAGTATATAGTTGGATTACAGTGAGACTAGACTAAAATCTGTGTGGTAACTATGTGCTCTAGATCTCAGTTATTTATAGACTGAGAGATGCTAGTGCCAATCTTGAACTAATTAACTCACACCCAAAAATAGCTTTACTTGTATGAAAGCATATGTATATATAATCTACAAGCATAATGCTGCATATAAGACTGATTAAAATACAATCATGGAGACAGCAATACACACATATATAGATTACCAAACTGCATGATTTGTGAAACACTCTGGAACACTGCCAAGATAACATGAAAATAAATAGCAATACCTAGCATATTTAAATGTAATAGCAAATATAGTACTTTTGCTAAAAAATAATTTAAAATAAATAACTTTATATATAAAATTGTATATATATAAAGTTAACATTATTATGTTCACAAGGTTTGTAAATAGGTTATGGTTTAAAATAGGTTCACGGAGATTGATAAATTACTCTTCAACCTTTGATAAAATCACTTATTATTCATATCCATTACAAAAGCTTTACTGAAGCCTTGATCACTTTGAGGGCTTAGTGTCAGATTAACTTTATACAAATAACAATGCACAATCATGTCACAGAAATGTATTTCTCTAGTAGTTTACAAGCTGGCTTGGGCTATAAGCACATTTCCGGTAAACAAAGAAAATATCAGACTTTTTCTTGGTTAATTACAAAAAAAGTTTACTACAAAATGATTTTGTACATAACGTTGTCTGACACTAAACCCTCGACTTGCCCTCCAGTAAAGGTGCTGATAATTACAAAGAATGTAGATAATTTGTACAATCTTTATAGATAACTCCCCATGAAGAAAATTACTTCTTCAAAGTCTTGATTACAATAAGGTAGGTTTGTTTCAATTTTACCATGTACAACTCTCATTAAAGAATTATAAGTATTCAAAAATGAATTCATAAAGTAAAATTTTGGAGAAATTGCAAAATACAATTCAATTACAAAATAAGTCTTTTCTGCAAGCAAAAACTTTTACCTGTGAGAAGGTAACTGAGGTAAATACTTGAAATGAGCACTTGGCCCATAAAATTTAACTACTTATTACTGTCACTCAAAATTATATTTAGATGCTTTCTGAAATCAATTGCAAAAATTTAAATATAAAAGAGAGGACAACAGTAGAGCTAGTCAAATTACTCAGCTGCTTTCACTAAAAAGCTTCTTAATGTGAAGCTATGTGCACTGCTTCACATTAAGCTATGTACATAGCTTAATATGAATTGAATACATGAAACAATTTTAGGTTTACTGATGTGGTACTGGTAGCAATCAGGGGCTCAAATCTGGTAAATATGGGTTTGGCACACCCAGGGTCCTGAGCTGGATATTATCATTCTTCTCTTTCTTGATGATTCCTTTCTACTTCTCTCTCAGGGTAACTCTGAATTTCTTTTTTGGCCTGTGCAGCATAAGCCTCAGGCTTCCTTGCACCACATTGCTGCTGCTAATAATAATTTTATTTTATAAATATTCTCATTATTTAAAACAATTTTTTTAATGTACATTGTCAACTTAAATTTTAAGTAGACTGTACATTAAGAAATTGTTTCAAATTATGAGAATATTTATAATGTGAAAAAGTTCTGACAAAATTATCTTTTGGATTAGCCACATCCTGAGATTTATGGTGCAATTAATACAGCACACGTGGAACCACAATTTCTCGCATCCTGCAGCCATCCTTTCAGTTTATATCACCTCCTGTGGTGTCCAAGAAAGAGTAAGGATGCCACAAGCATTTAGTTTTAATTAAGATGGCCTCCGTAGCCGAGTGGTCAGGAGCGGGAGTACAGTAGCACATGCTCTTTGAGTAGACTGGGGTTCAAGCCCCTGATACTATATACAGTTGATCTTCCAACTCGCACTGAACCAGCGTGGCAGATTATGGTCCATTTCCCTGAGCATGAATTGTTGAGGCTTCCATCCTTCAGTGGGTTGATAACGGCTGCAGTTTACAACACAACTTTTATGTTAAGCATACCCTTTTGAGTCCATGAATAACCTGGTGGATTTTCTCCACACCTTTCTTAAAGTGAAACTTTCAGGACTATATGCAGTACTGAAAACATGGCCCAACCTTTGCTGATACAGTGAGATAATCATCTCCTTATTCCTGCTGGCAAAATACCTCTATTTCATTGAGAGCAAATCAGTAACTGTCCTAGCAGCCTGCTCTGCTCAAAGAATATTTTGGCCAGTACAATCAACCCAATCCTTTTCTGTTTTCCATAACCCCAAAATAATATACTCAAATGGCATGTTATTTTGGAGTTACTGCTATCCATATTTATCAATACAATGTATGCACAGTTGATTGATAAAGTACCTTGCATTTATCAATATTAATCCTCAACTTCCACTTCTTAGCTCATCTGTCATATAGCAGCAGTATCCTTTAAATCCTGTTATTAAAAAGTCCTGCCAACCTTTGAATCACCTGTAACCTTAGAAAATAAGCTTGATCTGCCTTTATCTATAATGTTAATAAATAACAATAAAAAAGTTAATAAATAACAATAAGGGGTACAGCAGAGGGCCCCCCAGTAATAATGTTAATCCAAGGAGAGCAGTGCCAAGTTATTGTCTTCTACCACTCAACCATTTCATTATCCACAATAGTAACTTGCTGCTAATGGCACATTTCTCCAATTTGCAGAGCAGTCTTTCAAATGAAAGTGTCAAAAGCTTTACTGAAATCTATTCATATCAAAATTAATTTTTGAATCCAGTTCCTTTGTTACTGCATCATAGTGGCCAATCAGACTGGTGTCACAAAAGATCTCCAATTAAATTAACACCATAATTTCCATATTTCATTCTTGTCAAGATGACTCGCATTACTTCTTTAATCCTCAGGCTATTATTTTCCTATGGAACAGAAGTAAGCTAACAAGTCTGGAATTACTTTACCCTTCAATCTTCCCTTTGTGAACAGGAGAGACATTGCTATAGGAACCTTCCATGAATCCAGCAATGCTTCCATAATTACAGCCAAGCATTGTTACATATTTTGCTGGGTTTTTATTTTATTTTAATATATATATTTGGATAGATTTCATTAGCCACATATGTCTTTAGTTTTAACTTCAACAATTTCTCTTTCCACTTTCCTCAGTCATTACAAAATCATTTTGTTCACAGTTAATAACTTGGCATACTTCTGGTATTCCCATCACTTAAAACTCTTTCACACATGAATATTAATGAAAAAAATATTTATTCAGTTTGTCCAAAATCTGTAAAAGATCATTCGCATGCAGTAGGCCAATACAGTACATCCCTTTCCTTTGTTAACAAAGAAGTCTTTGTTACTGTTCTTTGCAATCAGAGACAAAGATATTTTTCATAATCAACCTAACCATATTAGTAACTTGACTATAAACTACCCATACTTGCTGTAGGTTTGTGTCACCAGATAGTTTATAATCATCTTATGCATTTTCTTCTCTGACACTAGTCTCACTATTCATCTGACATCCATTCAAGTCAAAACCTTGAACATCTCTTTTTGGTATTAAAAGCTTAGTAGTCTCAGATTAATTACCTGAATGCTCCCCACTTAGAATTTGCAGTTATCATCATTGAAAACAATTTACTGTCAGAGACTATTAGTTACTTTCACAAAAGCAAAATCCCTTCCCTTTACATCTTTCAGTAAATGTATATTTCAATGTATTAAGATCACTTTTATCTACAGACAAATGAACCATCTAATCCAGATTCTTAATGCATGAAAAGTCACTGTTAAAAATATTACTTCCCCTTGTTGCCTCTAACATGCTGCTGTAGAAAACAGTCATTCAATAAATTCAGATAATATCTGCTGAACTTGAGTCAGTCACTCTTAAGAGTGTGACTCAAGTTCCAGTCAGTATCTGCAAAATTAAAATCACTCCATTATAAGACATTCTAATTTGCTAGTCTACTATTCATCTGTACAGTTCATTACACTCATCATAGTCATATGACCAATAATATACCTCTACTCTCATTTTTGTTTTCCCAGTTATGTCACAACAAAACTGACTTAAGATTGCACTGCCCACCCACATCAACTGGGTACACTGCATTAGATTCTATGTGCTTCTTAACCAAAAGCATAAATCCCCATCTACCCTTCCTGTAAACATTTTATTTGCCATATTTATATTCTGCATCCCTTACATCTAAGTGACACCATATTTCTAATATCTCTACAATGTCCCATTTGATGACTCAACCAATACCTCAAATGTATCAAATTTATTTACTGTACTCCTAGCATTAGTGTACAATGCAAGTACAGCAGACTCTTGATTTTCCAGGATAGATGTTAAAAAACAAATCCTGGATAATCCAAAAATACAAACGTCCCCGACATACGTAAGAGATATGTTCCAGGACTTTTTACTTCGTTGAGTTTTACGTAACTCGGGAATGACTAATAACATATTGCTACTATATTAGTATTGACAAATTTGAATTCCACGCGATACTTTTAATGATTGGCCATTTTGATACATCCTTATGATTCCTTAGAGATTTAACAGATGCGCCGTTTTCAAACTTTTGAATAATTTCAAGTTTTGTTTAACTGAAAACGCAAGACATCCCTGCCTGACATAAATAATGAAACAAAATTTGTCCTTTTTTGCTGCAACGGAACACAACAATCGATGCGACGCACTAAAACAAACAAAACGTTTGGTCTCTCTCTCTCTCTTTTTTTCTTTTTGAGCGGCGGATGTGAAGACAGCAGGGATTACAAGATAATAGGTACACTAATCTCCCAATGACGACTTATAATGCCACTTGTCGCTTATTTACGACACTCAAAATATCTGTTTATAACTATTCTAGTTATTACTTGAATTTTTGTTTTCTGGTTGATTTTTTTTTTTTTTTTTTAATTTGGAGTCCTAAAGTGTCTGGGTTAATCAGATCCCGGTTAATCAAGAGTCCGCTGTATATATACACTTGTTTCTACTCTTAAGAATCCTAACATAGCTCATGTGGCTCCCAGGCAAGTCTTGTGATCTCAGACAACTTGCTTTCCAGGCTGCTGCAACAGATGCAACACAAAAATCATCTTTGCCACTGCTTTCAGCTGTTGTTAACTTATTATTTTGTGTATCCTTTCCCTTCCTAAGCTAGCAGTTTTCTAATGCACCCAATACTGCCTCAACAGCATCAGCAAATATTCTTACACCTCTTCTATTCGAGTGTATAGATGGGGTGCAAGAATATGTCCCTGTAAGTCTCTCCTGTTAACAAGCACAGACCACGCTGCAAAAAATCATACCATGAGCCTTGACAGGACTCTCATCACATACTCCCTCATTGTGTCTGGGCAGAATTAACACTTTCAAATTTAATCCTAACTTGAAACAGCTTTTTCTCAACACTGTCCTGTACCTGTTAAGGAAATCATCACATCTCGTATTCTTAACATCATCAATATCAACATGCATAACAATATTACCTTTTGTGGAATGGCTCATGCCATTCCACTTATCCTTTATACATAATATATTTCCCTGATGACAGTAACCAACAACTGCTACCTACTGTGGGACAGGCACTCAGGTTGGAGGTTTCGAAATATTTTTACTTTTGAACCTAGGGGCCAGATTTGGGGATTCGGCAAGTTATCACAGTAGCAATGGTTACAAGTGACCTGAAAAGAACCGTTATGTTGGGTGTTTGGCTTTTATCTGTCTGACATCAACTTGTACATTGCATTTTCTTAGAACATATTTGCATAGCTCATCCACAGTGTTAGACAGGTCTAGTTTTGTAATGAATAATTTCTCAGATGAAGGTGCTGCTTTAAGGCTTGAGAACCAATCAGCTCCGAGAATGAATAGAGTTGTCCTTCGTGAGGGTTGATCTGTCTCGTTACTTGCATTTAGGCTGCATGGCAGGTTACTTGAGCTATAAAAAGTGGGGTTGAGTTTATCCTGAGTGGCAATGCAGCCTCGTGATTCTGTTTCCAGCAGAGACGTGGAACCTTCCTTATTACATGCTGGGGTCTAAGGAAAAGTTGGTTATGATGAGCATAGGCTTGACTGTCTAGCAGAGATTCAACTGTAGGGTCAGGTGTATGACAGTCAGAAGGTGCAGTCTTTCTTCGTAACTGAGGGATGAGGTCTCCTATGTTAGAATGAAGGAGCCATCTTGGGCTAGTTGCAATTCTAGAATGCCGCAAGCTTGATTTTTTGCTAACATGGTGTGCATTTCTGTTGTGGGTTTTTCTGCTCCTTTTTGATCACTTGTCCATGATTTTCGGATTATTAGCCCTGTTTGGGCTTGGCAAAGTCAATTTGGAATCTGCATCAGTCCATTTATCACCTGGATCTTTGGAGTAATTCGCTGGCCTGTCTGTGAAGGAGGAAGGGAGGGAGAGTACGTTTGGTGGACATTATGTTGCGATGGACAAACTGGAAGCTGTGTTCCACTTACTGGTACTATTTTAGTCTGATCTGGTGGATGGGGCAGTCCGTTACAGTTTCTCTGATTTCCTAATTTCCATCTTCTGGAGATGGTGCAAGTCTTCTTCTGACATGCTGGGCAGACTGCCACCACAGTGGCTAGGCAGTGTTTTTGAGTAACGCATGAGAGCTCAGCACGTTAGTTAAGTTTGGAACATCTTCAATATTTCCTGATGCTATTTTATTAAATATATCCAACAGGATTAGCCTGATGTCTTTTATTCTCCCGATGTAATCCGAAAAAGTAGCCTGTCCATACATTACCATAAATGTCAGTCGGTCCGTTATTTGAGTAATGCATGAGAGCTCAGCACGTTAGTTAAGTTTGGAACATCTTCAATATTTCCTGATGCTATTTTATTAAATATATTTACTATTATATTATATTTATAAAATATTATAAAAATAGACTTCCATCCCTTGTCGTGGAAGTTGATAGCCTAAATAAGTTTAAGGCTCAGTTGGACAGGTATTTTGAACGAACAGAGGGGTGAAGTGGAAGTGGGTTTTTTTTTTTTTGGCTGATGCTGCATAAGCTTGCTTTCTTGCATCAAATGCCTCTACTAATGCTAATATCCAACAGGATTAGCCTGATGTCTTTTATTCTCCCGATGTAATGCGAAAAAGTAGCCTGTCCATACATTACCATAAATGTCAGTCGGTCCGTTACTATAAATTTCATATCCAGGTTGCTATAAATGATTATAGCAACCTGCTCTTATGAAAATAAGTTACTAAACAGATCATTAGGATCTTTCCAGGATATTTAGGATAAGACCAGGAGATGGCCGATTCATAGATGAACCATAACGTTCATAACCATGTTGGTCTTTAGGAACATATTATAGAATTTGCTCATGAAAATACGAGGGCTGTTCAATAAAGAACGATCATAATTTTTTTTTTCACAAACATACCTTTATTAATCATCCACATTTTGATGGTTCTTTTCAAAGTAGTCACCATCTGAGGAAATGCACTTACACCAACATTTCTGCCATTCTTCAAAATATAGCTTCCATGGCGGAAACCATTTTTTTTGACATTATTATTATTTATTATTACTAGCCATATAGTGCAAGGAAGCCTGAGGCTTATGCTGCACCAGCTAAAAAAAAATTTCCAAGTTACCCAGAGAGAGAGAGAGAGGGAGAGAGAAGTAAAAGGGAATCACCAAGAAAGAGAAGAATGATGATATCCAACTCAGGGTGTGCCGAGCCCATACTCACCAGATGTGAGCCCCTGGGGTAATGTTTGAGAATCACCTCTAATGTCTTTACAACTTTTAATGACTGGAACTGTTTTCTTTGCTGCTCCCTTAACTTTGGAAATAAAAAATTAAATAAAAATAAATTGCAGGGTGCAAGGAGAAGGCAGCAGGATGGATGAGGAAGATATTTGACATTAAAGCTGGCTAATTACTCGATGACAGTTTTAACAATGTGAGGTCTCGCGAGGTGTCGAGATACAGCATCCACCTAGATGTATGCAGTTGTGGTCATTTGCAACGAATGTGATTCCACGTGTGCTGTACAGTTCTGTAGTAAGGTCCTGTACCATAAGTCATATCACATGGCACAACAAGCTAGCAAACCATTCCTTGAATGGAGAAAAAAAAAACAACAAAGACCACAATCAATTTTTTGCTTTTTTCGGTGTTAGCAATGACAGACTTCTAAACAGCTTTCTTGCTTGCTTTCTGGGTTGAAATGAAGCCATGTGTCTCATCTGCTATTATTCCCTTGTACAGAACCTCACCAACTTCAGCAAAGTCGTTGCAAACTTGATGTTGCTCAGGTGTAGTTTTGAAACCCAGCATGTACAAACATGCATCTTGTGCAAATGGTCATGTAGAATACCATGCGCACTTCCTACTGATATTCTCAACTTCTTTCCCAGTTGCCTTACTATTATATGATGACCTTCTCTTACAATTACAGAAGCAACGTTTATATAAAGTTTCTGTGGTGACAGCAGTGGTTGAAGTTCCAGCACCACCAATTTTTGTGACTGAATCACATCCATCTTTAAACATTCTAACCTACCCGTGAGCTGTGCTATATGGAAGCATAGATTCACCACAAGCCTCTAGTAACATTTCATACACTTTAGCTGCTGTTTTCTTGGGAGCACCGTACTGTTTCTCACATGTCATGTCCATTGTTTCATATGCGAAACTGAATAGGTATAAATTTGACTGGCCACCAAGGTCTTTTGACTGGCCCAGGTGCCAAGTGTTTTGTCAGATAGTTGGTCAGATTGATTATCATTGTGCTATTTTGGTCTAGTGATAAGTGCAGTTCTTTTGGATCCCTGTCCAGCAAACTACTTGAAGAAGCTCCTCCTCCAAGTGGTCTGGGCTGGGCAGCTGGGGTGATTGTCCCCCAGCTGACAGATAGAGCTTATTTAGGCTTTTTTGTTTTGAAATTCCGTGCGCTAAATTCTTTGTCAAGATTTATATTATTGGCTAATAACAATGCCAAAAGCTAAAAAGAAAGCTCCAGTGCCTCTTGTTGAAGAACTTGAGGCAATTCCGGAAGAAGGTACAGAGGAAAAGATTCCAAGTGAATCACCTCAAAGAAGAACTCCGGCCAAGGCGAGTCCTAGACGGAAGTTTCGAGAGGAGTCTCAGACTGATCAGGATACAGATCTTTCTTCTGAACTGATTGGTTTGGAAGAATTGAGTTGCCTAAGTAAACTGAGGCTCTTTATAGCAATCCTTCCGGATGCAACTGGTCAAGATGTTGATATAGTTATGGGGTATTGGGACAAGATGGCAGATGTGGTACAGTCCTTGGTGTTTGAGAATCAGATACTAAAGGCAAAATTAGAAACTTTTAGACAAGAAAAAGTATCTAGTCAAAAAACGTATGCAGAAGCCGTTGGTTCCCAGAAGGTACAATCCAAGAGTAGTTCTATTATATTGAAGGCAAAATCGGATAAATACCTGACAAGTGATCAAGTTAAGACTGAGTTAATAGGCCGATTTGCCCCTATTTTAACGGATGTGAAGATCGTGTCGGTTCGTCCGATAAGAGTTAAGCGAGCGATTATTGAGGCTGCATCAGAATCCGATGTTGACAAGATTAAAAACTGTCCAGAAGTTCAAAATCTCGAATTGGAGGCTGAGAAGACCCTTCGACGATTGCCGAGGTTTGTGATGTAGACCCAGAAGTAAATCAAGATATTTTAAAGAATGAACTTTGGGGAAAGAACTTGGCTGATGAGTGTGTCAGCAAAGATCAAGTACTCTCAGAAATAAAGGTTGTGGCAAGGAACAAAGAAAGAAACTCTATATGGTACAATTATGTGGTGGAGGTTTCCCCACGTATAAGAAGACAATTGGTAAATTGTTCTAGAGTGTTCTTGAAGTGGAGTTCGCACTGAGTCCGTGAACTGTGGAACCCAACGCAATGTTTTAAATATATGGCGTATGGCCATGTGGCCCGGCACTGTAAAGCAGATGAGTTCTGCAGTCACTGTGCCGGGAGAGGCCATACATTTAAGTCTTGCAGCAAGCATGCGGACACTCCGCAATGTGTTAACTGTCTGAAAAGGAAATTGCCCTCTGCACATGCCACAAATGATTGGGCACGTCCTGATTATTTGCGTGCTGTCAACATCTTGAAACATTGAACTGAAATGTAAAGCAAACAGTGTGAGATGTTTTCCTAAAGACGGATGTGTAACTTCTCCTGGTGGTGACCGGGGGTCGTCAGTTATAGTTAAAGCTGAGGTTGTGGTACACAGGGATCTGGCTCAAGTGATATTGTAAATAAGAATGGTGGAGCTGTTTTGAGTTGTAATGTTTTAAACAAAGTATATAGATCAATTTTATTATTATTTGTTTGGCGGATTGTCAAACGTGGTTTCCTGGATAGGGCAACCTACCTCCTCGTGGTGGGGACGGTAACTTATGGTGGGAGCGGAGACGCCGTCCCCACTACGAGGCTAAAGGTTGTTCTATCTTGTTTTAGATCTGTTTAGTCAAATTAGGCTATAATTGTTGATTAAAAATTGACCAAATAAAGGTTGTAACAAATGTCAAATGTCAAAAAGTATTTTTGAACATTAGCAGAAATATATGCACATACTCATATTTGAAATTTTGCAAGCTTAACGATCTTTTCAACTGAAAAATGGATGGTCCTAATATATTTTATGAACAAAATGTTCATAAAATATGAACACGCATTTTTTTTTAAAATAAAAGGCACAATAAAAGGCATAAAAGTATATTTTAAATATTTAATCTTTTATTATAAAAATTAAAAATTACTGAAATCCATTCAAAAACAATCATATATAGGTATTCTCCATATGTGATCTTTTCTGAATAACTGAAACAGATCAAATACAGGTATTCTCAAAGCAGAATTCAAAAACAAAACATTCTCAGAAATTAAAAATACATTTACTACAGTTAAAAAAAAAAAAATGTTTACATCTGTCGTATTTAGACCATGTTTTAAATTGTTAAGCTGCACTTTTGGTTTAAGGATGCAAAGAAGGGATAAATCCTGATATAAGCCACCTCCTTGAGTTTTGGTTTGTTATTTGGTTTTTAGGGGCATTAGCAACTAAGGCCATATTGCTCCAGGATATGCAGTGGTCATTCCCTGACCTTTCCGCATCCTCCGTATTTGGTAGTGACAGCCCGAACCCCAGTCTAATCAAGAAGCGTGTGCTATGCACTGCTGCTCCTTCCCACCTGGCTACGGAGGCGCCTTTTTGGTTTTGGGAAATGGATGATGGGTCTAAATTCTACAAACTGTTTAGGGTGCAGTTTGTTTACTTTGTCAATTTCATTTCCTGGGCAAGTGACATTTATTTATTTCATATTTAAACTAAAATTGAAGCTTTGAAGTTAAAAAGCCACTCTTTATAATTAATTGTCTTCATATTTATTTAATTCAATACTGTTAGCTCCCTTTCCTGATACCAGTATCTTTTGGTGTGCACGTTCTCAACATAGCATCAATAAATTTCATTAATGACATTATTATCATTAGTACTTTAATACTAATTCATCATGTTAAAAGATAGTTTTAAAAATTTTAATTCATTTTAAAAGCATACAAAAAAAGCAAGCAAATATAAACCATTTCATAAATACTGCAAAAGAGCTAAAAAAAATTCATCTACCAAAATAATGAACTGCTTATAACACTTTTCCACTTACAGTGGTCTTAGGAGCCAATCCTTTCAAAATGGACCAATCCCACCCTTACCCATTTTGAATTTTGTTCACTACACTAAGGATACTGAAAAATCTGGGAGTAACTGTGCACTCAGATATGAGGTCCCTAAGCAATGCAGACAGGCTGGCTGGCTGCCAGGACAGCTCATGGGGTTTCATCTATGATATACATGAACTTTTCTAGGAGTAATAAGGAAGTGATTATCCCATTGTATAAGGCAATGGTTAGGCCACATCTCTAGTACTACATACAGGTTTGGAGGCCTCATTTTAAGAAGGATGTAGATCTACTGAAGAGATGCAGAGAAGTGCAATTAGATTGGTGAGGTGTTTAAGGCTTTGAATAGATCTATCAGCATTGAACAAAGAATTGAATTCCATCAGCACTGAACTTGTTTAATGCTGATGGAATTCTTCCTCTTGCTCAGACTAAGCATGTGAGGGGGCATAAATTCAAATTGAGGAGGGATGGTTGCAGAATAGATTTGCAAAGGTTTGCCTTCAGCCAATGAGTGATTGATTATTGGAATCAAACTTCTGTCTGCTGTTGTGGAAGTGGGCAGTTTGAATAAATTGAAGGAAGAACTAGGCAAATTATTGGAGGGGATGGACAGGTAATGTGGGAGGGTTTTTTCTGGACGATGCTACATAAGCTTGCTTTCTTGCATAATTTACCACTACTATTAATAAAAATAATTTTTAATACACCAGTTACGGCATTCAAACTTGTTCGTGTTAAAAAGGAAGATAACTTCCCCACTGCTCAATCTGTTGTGAAATGAATCATAAGAACTAACTTTCATCTAAGATATCATAGAATCATCAATATTTGGTGATCTGTCAAAGCCATTCAGCTCTGTTCTGAGTTGAAGTCTGATTCAATGGAGCTCCTTTCAGCAGCCCGATATGATCTCCTTTCCCCCAAGGTTATCAAGCCCTGCCAGAGAGGAGACAGAAAAACCGCTAATTATTAGTAACTAAATTATAAAAAATAATAATAAAGGTAGCTTTCCTTTCATGCTGTTCTCAAATACTTTTCAAAAAAAAAAAAAGGTTCAAAAGAAAGATTTAATGAGCTAATACCATAAAATAAAATATAAACAGTACTGTGTATTCACTCTAGATGTGTCACACTGACTTTTTCAGCCTTGGAGCCCTTTTCATTCCTAGCTTTATTGGAGAACCCATTTTAGTTTCTAGTTTACTATATCCCCAAAACATCACTTGGTTTTATTGTTCTTAATAACAAAACATTGGCAAACAAAGTTATTTATAATCCAACTGTAAAAGTTTCTTTCCACATTAAGACATACAAATTCAAAAAATAAAATTAAAAATGTATTTGCTGTCTCCATATTATGCAGACATAATTACTTATATCAAGCTTCCAGAAATAACATAAAATCTAATTACTCATTTCTCAGAAGTAGTATGATGGGTAAGCTTATCTTTTTTTGCTATGGAACTCAATCACAGAATACAAAGTGAACAAAGATTACACTTCACACGGGCCACCACCTGGAGCAGTGATATGCAAACTGTAGTCGCAAGACCTGGGGTGGTGGTTGTTTTTGGGTTTAAGGTGCTTACACAATATTGCACCACTGTGTTATGCCTGAACAAATGTGTACTAACTGGGAGTCTGTGGACCACATTTTGCAAGCCACTGCTATAGGCAATTACAACTGACAGCAATACTGCTCAGCTATATAAAAAAGCTTGGTACTGCATCTGCAGTTTTGATGCATAATTATTTTTCTGCAGTGACCATTAAATATGCAAATTATTCTACAAATAAAGTAGACATAAGTCTACTTTATTTCTACATTATGAAGACCTGAACAACCCAGTAATGAGATGTTAAGAACAACTCATCACTAGGTTGTTCAGGTCTTCATAATGTCTCTCTGAAAACCTAGGACTGGGTTGTTTAGAAATACTTTAAATGAAAAGCAATATACCAGTGTTTTATTAGAATAGTGAAATACCAAGGCAATTAGTGAAGTGCTGTTGTTGTTATGTTGTTATTTGGTTTTTAGGAGCATTAGCAACTAAGGCCATATTGCTCCGGGGGGGGGGGATATGCAGTGGTCATTCCCTGACTTTTCTGGATCCTCCATATTGGGTGGCTCATGGGCTCGAACCCCAGTCTAATCAAGAAGTGTGTGCTACGCACTGATGCTCCTGCCCACCTGGCTACGGAGGCGACGTAGTGAAGTGCTTCCATAAACTCATTCCATTATATAAACAAGTTATTTTTATTTAATGAGATTGATGCAATAAGTAGCAAATCCTGTTTACACAAAGAAAAGAGGCTATGCCCAAAATGTATAACTTTCTACAAATAAAGATAAATAGTTCAACGTGCCAAGGTATAATGCACGGATGCCAGAAGCAGTTCGATATTTGAATTTGTAATATTTGACAGGTACTGAAAACTTAGAATTCCCAATAAATAAATTTATTGACTAATGATGCTAATACAGTATAAGCTACTCTCACAACAACATAAGTCTCACCACACATCCTTATGCTGAAAATTGGTGTCAGCAAAGATGGACAATGATGAAGATGCATAGGAAAGGAGGTATGAAATGCATCAGACCATAGCAAGGTCTCCAACTTTTTCGACACAGTGAATGTTATTTTCTAGACTACAAATTCTCTAAAATATAAAATGAAAGAAGACTATTTCCACATGAAAAAAAAAAAGGGAAAAAAAATGCTTATTTTTTTTACACCTGTCAAGCACACATACACATCTAATACAATAACTTGTCAACTTTAAGTTGTTCTAGTTTATGTTTCTGGATCAACTGTGTTATCCCATTAGGCCAATAATGGGGCTTAGTTCTAAGGAACTGAAAAAAAAAATTTAAACTGCAATTGAATAAGAAATTAAAATTACTTTAAATTATATGCAAACACATAAGTAACATATTACCTAAAAAAGAACGAGACAAGAAACATACCAGATACAGCTAAACTTCATGCCATCAACACAGAACTGAAATGCAAAGTGAAGGGAGTGCTGGAGCAACAGACTGTATGGAAATTAAGGCTGCTGATGACATCATACAATTGATCCAGAAAAGGCCTGAATACAACAAATTAGTTTAGCATGTCACTGTATTACATGTGTAGTAATGTACACTTGACAACTGTACAAAAATAAACTAAGCTATAATCTCTGCTATTAATTAGTTGTATACAAGCTG
This sequence comes from Mastigoproctus giganteus, assembly GCF_048544385.1. Taxonomy (NCBI): domain Eukaryota; kingdom Metazoa; phylum Arthropoda; class Arachnida; order Uropygi; family Thelyphonidae; genus Mastigoproctus; species Mastigoproctus giganteus. The sequence goes on from NC_143577.1 coordinate 163,560,388, forward strand.
TATACAACTAATTTGTTTAGCAAGTTATTGTATTAGATGCATGGTAAAGTACATTTAACAACTGTACAAAAATAAACTAACCTTTCTTGCACATGGAAATAGTGTCTCCCCTTCATTTTATATTCGTCTGTATATTCCACAATGTCCATTACTCACTGTTATAATTCTAGATACACCACAAAGAGGTATCAGTAGCAATGGGCACTAAACATAGGTGAAACTGTGGAGAAAAAATTTAAATTTAAAATGGATAAAACATAAAACACATTTAGGTCACAACTAATGTTGTCAGTAACCAGAAGAATTTGTCACTGACATTTCTATCTGTGGCCATATTGTGCCTTTTCTTTTATGTTCTATTCATTTTAAATTTCAGACTAAGCAATATTACAAGTGACATTGCATAGTCTGACAGGATCCAGATTTTAACTTTAATATTCGGGGAAAAAAAAAAAAAAAAAGTACTTTTTTAAATTCTTCTTGAAGTGTACTAATGCTTGACCTTTTATTTGTAGACCGTAATGCTTTTTAATTACATTTCTTCTACTTTCAACATAAGTAAAAAATATATTATTGCTACTAAAAATATTCATTAGTTTTAATGAAAAAAAATTAAGTATAATAATATTTTCAGAAAAATGTTGATAATATAAAACAGAAAATTAATTTGCCAAATCTGGCTGGCAATTAATTGTTTCATTTTGCATGAAGTTTCATGAAAAATTCATTGCACAAAACTTCTGCATTATTCCCAAGCAACAAATTAAGCCAATATTTATGAAAAACATTTTGAAATTTTATCATTGAAATAATTATTATTTCAAATATAAAATAATAAATTTGTATTAATTCGCCTGCATAATATGCATTACAAACATTAAATAGTAACATGAAACCATTCATACTGTTTCCCTCAACCCGAAAGTTCTTGTGACATTCAATGATGAAATTCTCTTATTTTCTATGATAATTCCTACACAAGCTTATGAATAGTGAAAAACATGCCAAAAACATGTTTTTGGATCAACTTGGATAAAAAGTAGCATTTCACTACACAAACTGTAGTTGTATAGACACAATGGAGTAAGGTAAATGACATGGTGCAGCCTCACAAAACCACTCAACTTACATAAAGTGAACAAAAAACAGAAAAAATATAAGACAATATTAAGGTTGGCAGAGTTGTTAATGATATGCCATCATCTTCATCAGCCATTTTCAATCCACTGCAGGATGAAGGCCTCTCCAGCAACTTTCCAGTTCCTTCTGTTTTAGCATTAGCAGTGGCATTTGATGCAAGAAAGCAAGCTTATGCAGCATCAGCCAAAAAAAAAAAAAAAAAAAACCCACTACTTCACCCCTCTGTTCGTTCAAAATACCTGTCCAGCTGAGCCTTAAACGTATTTAGGCTATCAACTTCCACGACAAGGGATGGAAGTCTGTTCCACCAACCAACCACACGCTGGCTAAAGGCAAATTTCCGCACATCTATCCTACATCTGTCTTTCCTCAATTTGAATTTATGCCCTCTCAAGTGATTATTCTGAGCGAGAGGAAGAATCCCATCAGCTCACTGTTGAACAAAAGCCGAGAATTAGGGTTGAATTTAAAAGTGTCTGCAATTCTGCCCAGACATGATAGGAGGGAGTATGTGATGAGAGCCTTGTCGATCAATTCGGCCCTAGAAAGATTGTGCAAGGCTCAAGGGGTACAATTTTTTTCAGCCTGGACTGTACTTGTTAACAGGAGAGATTGCTTCTACAGGGATGGGATACACTTAAATAGAAAGGGTGCAAGAATATTTGCTGATGCTATCGAGGCAGTGTTAGGTGGGCCGGAAAACTGCTAGCTTGGGGGGAGACAAAATACAATAGATTGACAGTAGCCACTGGCAGAGGTGAAAGAGATTCTTGCACTGCTTCTATTAGAATGAGCAGAAGCCTGAAAAACAAGATGCATGATATTTCAGAGACTGATGGGAGCCATTGCAGTACAAGTAAACACATGGGTTGTGTTAGGGTAGCTAAGAATAGAAACAGGTGCAGGTATACTTGCGTGTACACCAATGCTAGGAGTTTAGTAAATAAATTTGATGAATTTGAGGTATTGCTCAAAACATTAAAGGCAGATATTGTTGGGATATCAGAGACGTGGTGTCACACAGATATAAGGGATGCAGAACTGGAATTTGGGGAGTACAATGTCTACAGAAAGGATAGACAGGATAGGAAGGGAGGAGGGGTTATGCTATTAGTTAAGAAAGACATAAAAACCAGGGAAGTGAAGCCAGTCGACATCGCTGGACAGTGCAGTGTTGAGTCAGTTTGGTGTGACATAAGCATTGGGAGATCTAAATTGAGAGTAGGAGTGTGCTATAGGCCTAATGACTCTGATAAGTATAATAAGAAACTGTACAGGGAAATAGAGTGGGCCAGTAAATCAGAGAGTCTTATAATGGGAGATTTTAATTTCCCAGATATTGACTGGAATTTGGGGGCTGGTCACTCACACACTAGCAGGGCTTTTGTGGATTTATTGGATGATTGTTTTCTACATCAGCATGTTCGGGAGGCAACTAGAGGGAGAAATACTCTTGATTTGATTATCAGCAGTGATTCTTCATGCATTAAGAATCTGCAGGTAAATGAACCACTAGGTGGTAGTGATCACAGTGTGCTGAAGTGGGATTTACTCAAAAAGGTAACTACCATTAGGGGTAAAGGGAAGGTTTATTGTTTCTGTAAAGGCGACTACGATGGACTGACACAGTATTTAAATTCTATACAGTGGGACCAACTGATGATGTTACCAACAGCAAATTCAAAATGGGAAGCATTCAAAGAACTTATCTTGGAAGCTACTAGGCTTTACATACCAACTAAGAAATATTGTTCAAGGTTTAGGCCAAAATGGATGTCAGATGAACTAATGAGGCATATGGCAGAGAAGAAAAATGCATGGGATACTTACAAATTAACACATGACACAGAAGCCTATGATAGATACAAGTTGATATGCAACCAAGTTACAAAGGAGGTTAGGCAGGCGAAGGCAGATTACGAGAAATCCTTGGCAAGGGATGAAAAGAAAAACAGCAAAGAGTTCTTTACTTATGTAAACTCTAGAAGGAAGGGCATGAATCAGATTGGTCCACTTGATATTGATGGGTCAACTGTTGATGATCCTGCTCAGGTAGCTAACAAACTAAATGAATATTTTGCATCGACATTCACACATGAGTTGTTCAGTGAGGGGAATGCCAGAGGTGTATTCAACTCTAGCAGTAAGCTAAAGAATCTTGAAATAACTGGGAGTAAAGTGGAGGAGAAACTGTTGAAGATAAACAAAATAAAGGCACCCGGGGTGGATGGGATCTATCCAGTTATATTAAAGGAGGCAGCAAAGGAATTAAGCAAACTCTTAATTCCTTGGACTCAGGGGAGGTACCCATAGACTGGAAATGTGCAAATGTGACCCCAATTCACAAAGGAGGATCAAAGGCTGACACAAGTAATTATAGAGCTGTGAGCTTAACTTCTGTTCCAGGAAAATTAATGGAGGCACTGGTTAAAGAAGCACTGCAGGATCATTTAGACAAGACTTCAGTTATAGCTGGGGACACAGCATGGTTTTGTTAAGGGGAAGTCTTGCCTGACCAATTTGATTGGATACTATGATGCAGTCACAAAAGAACTGGATGCAGGGAATAGCTTTGATATTATATACTTGGATCTTAGAAAGGCTTTTGATACTGTTGCACATGGAAGACTGCTACACAAATTGGAGCAGTGTGACATTGGAGGCAAATTGCTGCTATGGATAAAGGGGTGGTTGAGGGGGAGAAGACAGAGTGGTAATCAATGGACACTGCTCATTGTGGACTAATGTTATTAGTGGAGTCCCTCAGGGCTCAGTGTTGGGTCCATTATTGTTTTCTGTATTCATAAATGATATTGATGATGGTATATCAAGCTTAATGTCCACGTTTGCAGACGATACAAAGGTTGGCAGGGTTGTCAAGGACACTACTGACACTATGCTGCTGCAACAGGATCCGGAAAAGTTGATCAGATGGGCTGAGAGGTGGCAAATGAAGTTTAACATTGACAAATGTAAAGTACTACACATGGGAAACAGCAACCCCAGAGCAACGTATCAACTCTGTGGTACTACACTGACAGTGATAGAGAATGAAAGGGACTTGGGGGGTGGTTGTGCAGGCAGATATGAAGTTCTCTGAGCAGTGAGCTACTCCATGAGCTACTCTTGCAGACGGGCTGCAAGAGTAGCTCATGGAGTACTGTCAATGATATGCAGGAATTTTTCCAGCAGGGATAAGGAGGTGATTATTCCCTTATACAAGGTAACAATGGTCAGGCCACACCTAGAGTACTGTATACAGGTCCGGAGGCCTCATTTCAAGAAGGATGTAGAGCTGCTGGAACTAGTACAGAGAAGGGCAACAAGATTAGTGAATGGAACAAAGGGGTGCTCTTACGAAGAAAGGCTTAAGTTTTGCAAATTACAGTGTCTGGAGACTAGGCACCAGCGAGGTGATCTGATAGAGGTGCATAAAGCCTCGAATGGTTTGAGCATGCTCAATGCTGATGGGATTCTTCCTCTAGCTCAGAATAATCACCTGAGAGGGCATAAATTCAAATTGAGAAAAGACAGACGTAGGATAGACGTGCGGAAATTTGCCTTTAGCCAGCGGGTGGTTGGTTGGTGGAACAGACTTCCATCCCTTGTCATGGAAATTGATAGCCTAAATAAGTTTAAGGCTCAGCTGGACAGGTATTTTGAACGAACAAGAGGGGTGAAGTGGAAGTGGGGTTTTTTTTTTTGGCTGATGCTGCATAAGCTTGTTTTCTTGCATCAAATGCCTCTACTAATGCTAATGCTAAGCATTGAGCATGCTCAAACCATTCAAGGCTTTATACACCTCTATCAGATCACCTCGCTGGTGCCTAGTCTCCAGACACTGTAATTTGCAAAACTTAAGCCTTTCTTCGTAAGAGCACCCCTTTGTTCCATTCACTAATCTTGTTGCCCTTCTCTGTACTCGTTCCAGCAGCTCTACATCCTTCTTGAAATGAGGCCTCCAGACCTGTATACAGTACTCTAGGTGTGGCCTGACCATTGCCTTATACAAGGGAATAATCACCTCCTTATCCCTGCTAGAAAAATTCCTCTTTATCATTGACAATACACCATGAGCTACTCTTGCCGCCCGTCTGCACTGCTCAGAGAACTTCATATCTGCCTGCACAACCACCCCCAGGTCCCTTTCATTCTCTACCACTGTCAGTGTAGTACCACAGAGTTGATACATTGCTCTGGGGTTGCTGTTTCCCATGTGTAGTACTTTACATTTGTCAATGTTAAACTTCATTTGCCACCTCTCAGCCCATCTGCTCAACCTTTCCGGATCCTGTTGCAGCAGCATAGTGTCCTTGACAACCCTGCCTACCTTTGTATCGTCTGCAAACTTCGACATTAAGCTTGATATACCATCATCAATATCATTTATGAATACAGAAAACAATAATGGACCCAACACTGAGCCCTGAGGGACTCCACTAATAACATTAGTCCACGACGAGCAGTGTCCATTGATTACCACTCTGTCTTCTCCCCCTCAGCCACCCCTTTATCCACAGCAGCAATTTGCCTCCAATGTCACACTGCTCCAATTTGTGCAGCAGTCTTCCATGTGCAACAGTATCAAAAGCCTTTCTAAGATCAAAGTATATAATATTAAAGTTATTCCCTGCATCCAGCTCTTCTGTGACTGCATCATAGTATCCAATCAAATTGGTCAAGCAAGACTTCCCCTTAACAAAACCATGCTGTGTCCGAGCTATAACTAAAGTCCTGTCTAAATGATCCTGCAGTGCTTCTTTAACCACTGCCTCCATTAACTTTCCTGGAACAGAAGTTAAACTCACAGGTCTATAATTACTTGTGTCAGCCTTTGATCCTCCTTTGTGAATTGGGGTCACATTTGCACATCTCCAGTCTGTGGGTACCTCCCCTGAGTCCAAGGAAGCTCTCACAATTATGGCTAAGGGTTTGCTTACTTCCTCTGCTGCCTCCTTGAATATAATTGGATAGATCCCATCCACCCCAGGTGCCTTTTTTGTGTTTATCTTCAACAATTTCTCCTCCACTTTACTCTCAGTTATTACAAGATTCTCTAGCTTACTGCTAGAGTTGAATACACCTCTGGCTTTCCCCTTGCTAAATAACTCCTCGTGTGTGAATGTCGATGCAAAATATTCATTTAGTTTGTTAGCTACCTGAGCAGGATCATCAACAGTTGACCCATCAATATCAAGTGGACCAATCTGATTCATGCCCTTCCTTCTAGAGTTTACATAAGTAAAGAACTCTTTGCTGTTTTTCTTTGCATCCCTTGCCAAAGATTTCTTGTAATCTGCCTTCGCCTGCCTAACCTCCTTTGTAACTTGGTTACAGATCAAGTTGTATCTATCATAGGCTTCTGTGTCATGTGTTAATTTGTATGTATCCCATGCATGTTTCTTCTCTGCAATGGCCATCCATTGTAGAGAAGCTTTTGTGCAATGGCGATCCATTTACTACCCACAAACTCATGAATTTCATCTGTCTAGCTCCATCGCTGTTTTGCAGGTTTTCTTCTAGCTCTTCTTGAGTACCATTCTGTTATTTTCTTAGTCCATGTGTCATCATGTCTTCGAGCTGTGTCCTGCCCAAGACCATTTCAGTTCTATAGTTTTGATAAGAATGTCCTTTACTTGAGTTTGATGCCTAATCCATGTGTTTCTTTCTTACCTAACAGTCTGATTTCCAATATAATTCATTCCATTCTTCGTTGTGTAGTTCTTAGCTTCTCTTCTATTCTTCTGGTGAGAGCCCAAGTTTCACTTCAATAAGTCATGATGGGGAGTATACATTGGTTCATTATTTTACGTTTCAGACAAATTGGGATATTGCTCCTCAGTATGTGACTATATTTTCTGAATGCTATCCATTCAAAATTTATTCTTCTCTTAACTTCCAGCCATTTATCATTATTATAGCTAATGACTCGTCCCAGATAAGTATATGACTCCACCTTTTCAATTACTGTTCCTTCAATCATTATATCCCTTTCTGTGGCATACTTGTTCATCATTACTTTTGTTTTAGCCATATTCGTCTTTAGTCCAAAATCCTTACTAACTCTGCATAACTGATTAAGATATTCCACTAACTCTTTGAGGTCGTGGCTTATGACCACAATGTCATCTGCAAATCGTAAATGGTTTAGGTACTCTCCATTCAAATTAACTCCTTTATGCAACCAGTCTAATCTGAAAGCTTCCTCAAGGGCAGCAGTAAACAACTTGGAGATACTGGGTCTACTTGAACTCCTATCTCAATTTTAAATTTGCTACTGTCTTTGTCTAGTCTAATAAAGGAGGTAGCATTCTCATATATTTTCGCAAATTCATAATCTATGGGTTATTTATTCCTTGTCTTTCTAGTGCCCGAAACATTGCCTTATGTTGTATGGAGTCAAATGGCTTTTTATAATCCACAAATGCCAGGCATAATGGTGTTTTATATTCATTTGCTTTCTCCATTAGCTGTGATATTACGTGAAGGTGATCCATAGTTGAGAATCATGTCCTAAAGCCAGCTTGCTCTTTTAGTTCATTCTCATCAAATATTCTTTCTAATCTGTTAGTAGTGACACTTGTGAACAACTTGTAGATATGGGATAACAAGCTAATTGGTCTATAATTTCCAATTTATTTCCTTTCTTAAACAGCAAAACTATGATTGCATTATTCCACTCCTTAGGCATAACACCTTTTCTAATGCATTTTGTAAAGAGTCATGCCAGTTTGTGTTATGTCTCTTCCTCCCAATTTTAAAAACTTTAGGGTAACTTCATCTTCCCCTGGAGATCTGATTCTTCATTTTCTTCAACGCATGTTCTACCTCATCAGGAAGGATATTAGATATGTCGTATGTGTTACTAATTTGCAATCCATCTTCCCCACTGCTGGCATCATTTCCTTGTTCCTTGTATAATTCTCTATAGTATGCTTCTGCTATTTGAATTATGCCTTCTCTGCTATTTATAAGTATACCATCACTATTCTTCAGTTTCGGTATAATTTGTCTTTCTGTATTACTGCTCACGGCTGCTGTTTTTTTTGTTTTGTTAGTTGTTGGCGCATCTGCTTCTGTGGCCATAATGCACCTACCAAAGTTTTTGCATTTTAATCTGATCCAAGCCCGAGGCGGGATTCGAACCCACAACCTTTTGTGTTGACTATTTATTGACTGGTCACGGGGCATTTACAGCTAAGCTGGCAGCGCTGGGGATTGAGGTGGATCCGAGATGTGCCTGTGGGGAGCTCGAGTGCTGGGAGCACATTATGTATGATTGCACCCATTATGAGGACCTCAGGTGCAGACTGATCACTGCAATACACTACCTCCCCAAGAACTTGGAATCACATCTATTGGACTCACTTGAGGAATACAGGGAGCTAAAGGAATATGCCCAAAAACTATTTGGTAGGCGTAAAACATTGATAGCCATCTACAGAAGGTAAAAAAAAAAAAAAACACAGAACATGCATGGAGAGGACTCAAGGAGAACCTCGCCCAGGAACCTGCTTACTACTAATCATCTAAAACCAGCGATCGCAAGAATAACCCCATGGAGCTGCGGATCTTCCCATGATGAAGAGAACCACAGCCATAGCTAACAGACCAACAATGGACCTGACCAGTGTTCATAGCTGAGGAAAAATATGGCTACCAATGACAGAGAAGACCAACGAAGATAGAGAACTCCAAGTTGCTGCTTCAACGGAGCCATATTGGCTCTATGCTCTGCACTCTTGTGCAGTGCAATTCTTTTACTCCCACACCCGGCAGGGGTGGGAGGTGACGGCTTGCTGTCGCCTCTCTTCCCTGCCACACCATTTATTCCCTCTGGTGGGGCATGGGCATGCCTCACTGAAAAATTGGGGGTCACCTACCCTATCGACCCTCTTCTTCCTATTTCACCCACCAGCCTTCATTCTCCCCTCCCAGCACTTTTTCTTGCACAGCGTATAGCCCTATACGTCCAAATTTAAATACACCAAAAAATTTTGCCCAACCTTTTAGGCACTTCAGAAACAGGCTTTCAGCGTCAACCCCATATTAGTGCTTTAATGTAAGTGATTTAAAACCAACCACGGTCGTTCCAATTTTATTTTAGGTCCTAGCCACTAAAATCCCAGGAAAGTAAGTGGCAGGACCAGCCAGAGTACAATTGACTCAATGGTAACACCCGGCTAGCCTCCACGTGCCGAGGTATGGACAACGTCTGGTCCCATTAGGGGCCTGGCGGCCAATAAGCCGGATAAACAATGGGCACAACATATAACACTACTCATGACCCACACACTTCTAAATCTCTGGCTTTGACAGGGTACTGTCACCGATACATAGAACATTCGCGGAGATGGGAGAAATCCCAGGAGCCGCTAGACCCTCAATATACCTCATACCTTTTGTGTTGCCAGGCAGGCACTTTACCAACCTGGCTAGTCCGATCTACAGCTGCTGATTTAAATCATTTGTTTTCCCTTAATGCTTGTTCTACTTTTCATGTGTTAAATCTTTCTCCTTGTCAGTGTTTATCATGCCCTTCATTTATCATCTTTGGTTCATTATGACAAGTGTTTTTTGACTAATTTTTTCGTCTTTGGATTTCTTTAAGTATAGCTTTCTTGGGTTTTATAACACTGAGAAAGTTGTAATATTCGTCATCGATATCTTGGTCCTGAGCAGTCTGCAGAAGCTCAAACTTGTTCTGAAGTTCAAGTACATACTGCTTTTTCTCCTCTTCTGTTATCTCAAAACCTTTGTACAGTCAGTCCTCGTATAACATGTGTTTAAACTACACGAATTCGATCATGATTTATAAACAGGGGAACGATATCATATATAACACAAACCAAATTCACTTATACACAATTCACCTTTGTGCATAAGCGAATTTGAACGCCGAATCACCCCAAACTGAACGTAACACGATAGGAATGAAGAGAAGATTCTGAAAATGTATTTGTTTTTTATATCAGTGAAGGGGAAACACATTTCACCATAATAATGTAAAAACCCACAATTCCAGCTATCGGTATTATCGTAAATGCAATTAGATCGAGTTTACTGCCAGTTTAACAGATTCTACTAGCAGAAATGCAACTGGAAATTGTTTTTATTGTTTTATGGTAGTTACCTCCAGAAATGTTCTTTAGTAAAATGTGAGTTAGTGAGGTGTTAATAGTGTCTTTGCCTTTAAGGTATTGTTTATTCAGTTGCTACACGCATGCAGCTTTGTTTATGTGTATCAAGCGTGCCTCCTCATTTTGTAATTCTGCTTTATTCCCTAAAAATGAGCAAAATATTTAGAAGGTGTAAAAAGGAAACTTCCTGGTGAAGTCACTACAGATTCAGAGAGAAAAAGGAAAGCAATATCAATAAACAGAGGAAGACTAGGTCAAAAATTCTTACCTGGGAAAATTTGTAGTGGCCTCGCACTAGTGTTTATGGCCAGAATCACACCAGCCTCAGGGATTGGCCATAAACCAGTAAGGTTTATGGCCAATCCGCTTCTGTCAATAGAGAAAAAAAAAAATATGAAATTGTGAAACACTTTGAGCGAAATGAAAGACCATGTGATACAGGCATAAATGAGGCAACGTCGAGAATTAGAAAGAATGCAGAGAAAATAAAAACAACTTTTGTTGCAGGAACAACTCTAACTGTAATTAAAATCCATTAGATCAAGACACAAAGAATTGGAAGAAATGGAACGGCTGTCATCTGTTTGGATAGAAAATCAAACAAAAAACAAGTCTGCTTATGATAGGAGCAAAAGCATTAGCAATATTTTATTATGTAATAGTTGTAATAAAATACGTAACATATTTTATTGCAATTATTTGTGTTTGGTAATTTTTTGGTCACAAATGTGTTCAATCTTGAGTGGTCGGCACCTAACCCTATTTTTCCCATAGGGCCTGTTTTTTATATTGCACGAGGGTTTCTAGGAACACAATTTTCGTGCTATACGAGGACTGACTGTATTATTTACTTGAGTCAATTTTTTCCTTTCTTTTCTTACATCTACATCAAGTGTGCACCTTGCCATTCTGTGATCACTTACATTGTTCAGGGTGGTAACATCATTCACGATATATCTTCTGTTAGTGCAGATGAAGTCTATCTCATTAGTTGTTAATCCATTTGGGCTCTTACATGTGCACTTTCTGTTCACCCTTTTCTTGAAAAAAAAGGGTTCATTGCTGACAATCCTCGAGATTCTGCAAATTCCATGTCTTTCAACTCTTTCACCAATTCCAAAATTTCCTATAGTTCCCCTTTCTGCACTGTTTTGTCTCTTTCCAACCTTAGCACTGAAGTCCCCCCATAATGATAGTGTAGTGGGTTTTCTGCTCGTCTAGGAGACTCAATTTCTGTGTACATTACTTCAACCTCTTCATCATCATGGCTTGATGTTGGTGCATAAATCATTATCACCTTTAGATTGTACCTCTTAGAAATCCTGAGTAGTAGTCTCGACACCCTTGATGTCCTTTTGAATTCCAAAACGTTGTTTTTTATATCTTTATGGACCAGAAAGCAAACTCCACCTTCGCTCCTTTCACTGTTTCCATTGGTGTACAGCAGATTTCCACTTGATAAACTTAAGTGATTCATTTCTTCTTCTTGTTTCAGCCAAACCGATGATATTCCAATTCACATTTTCTAATTCCTTTTCCATATCTAATTTCCTGTCTTCACCGATGAGCGATCTTAAATTGTAACAGGCCAAGTTCAGTTTCCGTGCATGGCAGCCTGGTTGTGCCTAGAAATTCTTACCACCCTCTGCTTCCACCGTGATCCTCTCGCTGCCGTAAGGGGGAGTGAATGCTGCTGGGGACTGAGGGGCCATTTGTTTTGTCTTGCTGTCATGTGCTAGAAGGTTTGGTCTTTTCCTCTTCATGCTGACCAGGCGTCTTGAAGAGAACCACTCTACACGTTCATTGCCACCGAGTGTGTATGAGTGGATTTTTAGGGAGGTAGGCTAGCCGGACTAATCCTAAATCTTCTGAAATAGAAAGATATTGGATCCATCCGTGTTTTAGACAGAACGCCTGTCCCCTCTAAGCCCCAATGATATGCCACAGCAACATCTAGAAAAGTTAAGCAAGGGCTGAGAAGTGGCAACCGAAGTTTAACATTGACAAATGCAAAGTAGTGCATATAGGTAGCAGCCACACCCACGGTAACAGACCAACTGTGTGGTACTACACTCAGGGTAGTAGAGAACAAAAAAGACCTTGGGGGGGGGGGGTAACTGTGCAGTCTTCTGAGCAATGCAGACAGGCAACCAGAGCAGCTCATGGGGTTTTGTCAATGATATACAAGAATTTGGATAATCACCTCCTTACAGGGAAAGGAGGTGATTATCCCCTTGTATAAGGCAATTGTCAGGCCACACCTTGAGTACTGCATACAGGTCTGGAGGCTTTGCTTTAGGAAGACCGTAGGGCTGCTGGAACAAGTACAAAGAAGGGTAACAAGATTGCTGAAGGGAACAAAGGGGGTTCTCTTACCAAGAAAGAGCTTAAGTTCTGCAAATTGCAGTGTCTGGTGACCAGGCACCTGCGAGGTGATCTAACTGAGGTGTATAAGGCTTTGAATGATTTGAGCAAGCTCAATGCTGATGGGTTTCTTCCTCTTGCTCATATTATGCATTTGAGGGGGGCGGGAACAAATTCAAACTGAAGAAAGACAGTTGCAGAACAGATGTGCAAAAATTTTGCTATAGCCAGGGAGTGGTTGATTGCTGGAACAAAACTTCCATCTGCCATTGTGGAAGCTGTTAGCTCAAATAAATTCAAGGAACTGGACAAACCTTTGGAACGAATGGATGGGTGAAATGGAAGTGTTTTTTTTTTTTTTTTTTTTTTGGCTGATGCTATATAAGCATGCAAGAAAGCATGCTTATATAGCATCAGCCAAAAAAAAAAAAAAAAAAACATACAAGGTAGAGAAGTAACAACTATTAATACCCAATGAGTGAGTCACTACAGATAAGTATTTTCCAGCAGAGTCTGTGAGACAATGTGATATTACCACTGGATCAAAAGGCAGTTAATGATGAGAACTAGAACATGTTGTTCAAAATAATTTGTAACAATTATGGTCTGGAAAATAGAGTTGAATACCTTCAAATGTCGCTGGGGAACAGAAATCCAGAAATTATTTAAAGCTAAGGAGAGAGGATTTAAAATACAATCATATATCAATCATGCAACATAAAACCAGGTGGTCAAGGAAGGCAGTTGAAGACTTTTTTTATGATTTGCATGAACATGTTTTGATACACACACTTCCATATAATGAAATCAGTTGTTCCCTTACAGAAATATAACCTTTTCAACAATGAAAAATACTGTAAAGTCAGAAATATAGTAAAAGATGGGAAATAAATCAAAAATAAGTGGGAATAAATTTTATAATATTTTAAAACAATTAATTTATTAATACATGCATATTAAGAGAGGGCTACTTGCATGATGTGCACAATATAATAGTACACTTAAGAATTATGTCATAAAATATTTGGTATTTTTTTTTGTTGTACACTGGTTTGTAATGTACACCGTTCATAAAAATGTTCGCATTTGTTTTAACACTCAAATATATTTTCTGTTACATTTACTTCCCACTGGAGGCCTCAACGCAGAGTTTCAAATTCTGCCAACATTTCTTGTTTCGAAGGTTTAATATTGCTATTGCCCTTTGTTGCCCCCATTTTCAGCCAACTCCTCATCGATATTGTCACTAGTTGTTTAAATATGCTCCAAAATGTTGGTGTCACTCGGATATTCAGCTCCCATAACATTATTATAAACTCCTAAAAATTCATCAAGAACCAATTCTCCACTGATCAAACCTCACTTGGAACTTCCCAAGATTGTTCAACCAATGTCTTGTAGTCCCATCGCTATTAATTAGCATTTCAGCAAAACCTGCTTTTGCGAAACAATTCTTAATCGTTGTTTCCGTCACATCTTGACTCAGCACTTCCTCCAACTCTGATATGCACATCCACAAATATATAACAGAATCTATAGGTTGGTTGCTTTCCATTCCCAGTACAACATTCTTCAGTATACACATTTGGTAGTGTATTTTCGAATCCTTGGCTGCAGTTTAGACGATGCGGGAAGAAAACAAGCTTCACCCTTGTAAGTTTCAAAATTACAAAGTGAAGATGGGCAGGGCAGTTGTCGACAATCAACAAGATTTTTGTTTTCTTTCGTCATCTTTCTATCGATATTTAAACTCCACTGCTCAAAAATTTCACTTGTCATCCAAACATTTTTGTTATTGTTGTAGTCCAACTCTAATGATTTTACTGCTTTCAAACATCGGGGTTGTTTACTTTTGCCTATTACCATAAATTTCAGTTTTTCATTACCAGCCATATTTGCACCAACCAAGACTAATTCTCTGCTTACAATTTTTACCACCTTTAAAAAAATCAGTGTCTTTTTCGGCAAACTTTTAAAAATAGACCTGTTTCATCAACTTTGATTATGTCTTTGGGCTCGTAGTCCTCCATAATTTTCTTTCAAAACTGTTTCTTTCCAATGGGTGCAGCCTTCTTCAACTACAACCATAAGATTATACACTAGCTGATCCAGAAGCCTCCTAAAGGTTATCAATAGGTTTGGTCCAGTGTATTAACTAGCAGCCGGCCTGCAAACAGTTTTAAAGCTGTACCCTCGAAATGTAAGGAAGATTGGATCTCGCCATGACGTTCATCATAACCTCAAAAGTCAGTCATACTGCATGATGGAAGAGATGGGGGAAGGGTTGACCATAACTTAGCTCTGGAGACTAAACATTGGCACTTCAAGCCTCCAATAAGCAAAGTGGTGGTATTGCACCAGTTGATGAGTTATCTACCACCTAGTAATGCCTGGTAACAGAGGGCAGCATTCCTCCATGTGGTGTGTCTCTCGACCCCTGCTTACGTTGGTTAACACCTGAGTGGTCACCCACAGTGTGGTTGTGCATGAGGTTATACCCAGGATTACTAACAGTCCCACCATTGTGAAGGTGCAAGCAGAGAATTTGGCTGTTGCAGACTGTCCAGACTTCGCTGAAATTGGGTCCACTTGACTTGAATGTCACCCGAATATCAGTTCCATCAGCGTTTTAGACTCTCCGGTAACAAGTAGAGCTTGTCTGGCATATCTGAGAGAATGTCTGTGACAACCTCAAGGACAAGGTAGCATAACTTTTTATCCCAGAAAAATCAGATTTTTCATCCAGCAAACAGTCAAATTGACCACAGAGAACACGCACAATTTATAGACCTAATACATACGGCACAGTATCCCCTCCTCTCTCTCTCTCTCTCTCTCTTTTTCCCTTCCCCCAACCAGGGGTTGAAGGTTGAGAACATGAAGAAACTTGCTGACATTACACTTGATTTTCTGTAGATTGTAATGTTCAGGAAATACAGATAAAGAAGGATTGCTCCAAAAAAAGAAGATAAAGAAACAGAAATTGGTTCTGCGAATTTGAAGTACTGTCAGTTCTGCTATAACGCAGTACATGTGTTCCTAAAAATATCAGAGTTATGGTATTTCAAATACCATAACTGTAAAATTAAAAACAACGGGGCTTATGGGAAAAATAGGAATAGGGGTAGAGCACTAAAAAAAAAAAAAAAAAAAAAAAAAAAAAAAAAAAATGTTCAGTTGGTAAATAAAAAAAGTTAGAAACCCAATAAAATTGCTAACATAGGTTTAAACATCTTAAATTTCTAATATAAATAAATATTAGAGTAAATATAGCACTTTACCTTGACAAGATATGTTTTTCTTGACTGATATTTCTTCACTGACTTTTTTTTTTTTTTTAAACAGTAAAAAAGATAAGCAATCAATAACGACAAACACGGGACAAACAAATTGCACAATGAGACAAGTTTACGAAGCTTAAAAATAGGAATGAAGAGAAGATTCTGAAAATTTATGTTTTTTACATGATTGAAGATTTCCTGGAAGGGGAAACATTTCACCACAATAACATACCGGAAAACCCATACAATTCCAGCTATCAGTATTATCGCAAATGCAGTAAGATAGTTTACTACCCGTTTATAATTAGATTGCACTAACAGAAAAGCCAAATAAACTGGGAACTGCAAATTGTTTTATGGTATTGACCTCCAGAAATGTGCTCCTCCACTCACACTATCCCGTCTTACGAAATTTCTGTTCAAATAGAAAAATGTGAGCTCTGAAAACGTGTTATCGTGTGAATACAGCAAATGAAGTCTCCAACAAATACAACTACAGTAAATGGGAAATATAGCTCTCACACATTTGACATTTTTTAATTTTCGTAAACTTGTATGTATTGCTGCGTAGGTCACTATTCAGCTTGGTGCTGAGTTTTCATTCGCCTGGTGTTATCGCAGATGAAATCACACATGAGCCAATGCAAATATTATCAGTCATGTTGGAGCAAATTCACATTATAGCAGATTTGACTGTAATAGTATTCACCATATAGTGCAGTGTTTCTCAACCTTTTTTTAATTATTACCCACTAAGGGGCTTTTTTAGACAATTTTTTTTCCTAATCACCCCCATGAAATTTTAAACAAGAAAATACTTCATACTTACTCTTTCTATTCAATGGGATCCCTGAGCTTGACGCTTCTTAGCTAAAATTTCATTGATCACTTTGATAATAAAGTTTAATTATAATGTCTCCTCTTGAACATGCACTGGTTTCAAAGAAAGTGCATCACCTAGGAATTTCACATTTCTAACTCTTTTTCACAATGGTATGACTAGCATCACAAATAGAAATACAAAGAAAAGATATTTATTAATAGTTAAGGCAAAGCTAAGTAATATTTGACAGGTGCTCTCAAAATATTCTAAAATGAGCATTTGCAAACGTTATACAATGGTTTTGGTAAACACGACAATTATGGATGAAATGTTATCAGAAGCCCTCAATTTCTTTAGTTTGTTTATCATTTTAAATGGAAAACAAAATGAAACTTTCACCAGGTGAAAACTAATATTTAGTTGAACTGCCTCTGGCCCTGATGACAGCAGCACACCGTTGAGGCATTGACAAGATCAATTTCTGAAGATAATCAACTGATAGTTCTTGGTTCCAAACACAAATTATGGCTTCCTGAAGTTCACAAAGGGTCTTTGGTTTCTTTCTGGCAACTGCAGATGCCACACAATGCCAACAGTTCTCTATAAGATTCAGGTCCAGGCTGTTTCCTGGCCAGTTAAGAGTTGTACTGGACCGTGTTCTTCAAACCATTTTTTCACCTGTAACTAATGTAAACACATTACTGTCGAACCTCTAATGCAGAAATGAAACTAAAGTAACTACAGAAGTGCCTACTTACACTTTTCACCCGATGACAAGGAGCAGAGTCATCCTGAAAGATGCAGTTACTTGACAGGGTGAAATGGTCTCTAATGGTTGGCAGCAATTTGCCTTCCAATATAGCCAGGTATCCAGTGGCATTTAAGGACCCTTTTATAAACTGCAGGTGACCTACTCCGCGATATGAAATGCACCCCCATATCATTTGGCAGGTAGGGAAGACACCATACAGTCTTGATGGTATTCTTCACCACATCTACGGCGAATCGTTTGTCTCTCATCAGCGCCATGCAGGTTGAATTTCTTCTCAGCCATGAAATTAACTGACTTCCACTGCTTGGGGGTCCATTTGACTAATCGGGCCTTTTTCATTTTTTGTGTGAGGAAGGGCTTTTTATGACAATGGGCTACAAGTCCATTTTTGAAGAGGCATCTTCTGACTGTTACTGCACTTGCTACCACTAGTGTATGTTCTTCCCATTCTCTTTTCAGCTCAGACAAAGAAGCTTCATGGTTTTTAAGGCATAAGCGCTTCAAAAGGTGGTCCATTTTGGCATAGACTCGTTTGAGTCCGGTTCCTTTTTTCAGCAGAACCAGTATTCTTGAGTTTGGAAAGAAATCTACTCACTGTTGACTGATTACAAGACACTCTATAAGCAATATTACGGGAAGAACATCCTCACGTAAAGCAACGATAGCATTCTTTCTTCATGGCATCAACTGTACATAATGCAACTGCCATCCTGACAAGCAAGGAATGATTGCAACTCTTGCAGAGCATGCTTATATAGCTGAAAGTAACAGCTGATGCAATATTACGTCATCACCTATGCGTGTCAATCTTATCTTATACAATCTGTAAGAAATATTGCCATATACTTGTTATTCGGACGACAATTACAATTTTAAGGGGTGATGCACTTTCACACCAGTGTATTTGTAAAATAATAAGAGGAATTTACCTCAATTTATATACACCAGTGTATATAAATTCTATTTGTTTCCTTTGTTAATATTTTATTTACTGAATTGAAACCACTTTCAACCAAATAAGACGTTGGGAAACAGCACTTTAGCCATTTCAGATCACATTTTTGAATAAAGAATGTTTAATGATTTTTGATCCTCACAACTCAGCCATTCCACCTTTTTCGAATTTATACTTGCATTCTTCGTTACAGTTTAATTCAATGAGTTCTTAAATTTCTTCACTAGCAGACCAGACCTGGCATCACATCCAATTGGATCTACCATCCATTGCTTCACTTAAAAAGAAAATAAATCTGAAAAAATAAAAATATTTTTCATTTCACCTTTTAAAGAGCACAAATAATCAATAATCTTAAAATCATTCTCAGTGAGAGATTCATTGATTTCGGCTAACTCTTGCCTACCATGAAATTGTTTTCTCATTAAATCGCTTTCAAGTATTTCAGTGAAGGCTTTTAATAAGCATTTGCAGTCTATCACTGTAATTAATTTCCCTTGCAGTTGAAGTGATACTGTCGAGACTTTCTTTACAGCAATTGACATGATTGTTGATGGGTTTATTATTATTATTAGCCATATTGTGCAAGGAAACCTGAGGCTTATGCTGCACCGGCCAAAAAAAAAAAAAATTTTCTGAATTACTCCGAGCGAGAGCGAAGGAAATCACCAAGAAAGAGAAGAATGATGATATCCAGCTCAGGACCCTGGGTGTGCTAAGCCCATACCAGATGTATGGGCTTGGCCATACAACTCAAACCCCATACCCTGGGGTTGAGTTGAATAACTACAAAGAATTAAATAATAAAATAACTATTATAACCCATGTCACTCACAAAAGCAGTGGATCAAAAATAAACTTCCACAAGGAAACAAATCAATACTAATCGTTGCTTAGAAAGTAGAAACAATAGACAAACATTTCCTCATTCCATCCATGTCTCATATATTGACTAATGAAACAAAAGAATAAATAAATAAACCACGCCTACCTTGCCATCACAAAGGTTGCAGCTGTCAGAAAGGCACAATCACCAAGGATTGCAGAGACTAACTCTGAAAGCACTTAAGCATTTAATGCCTATGAAAAGCAAAGGCGGTTTAATTAAATCATGCCACTATCTTCCTTTTATCAAAATTTCTCACTCACTCCTAATATAATATAACTATAAATTAAAAATGAGTTGTCTAAGGGGAAAAGAAAACCCAATGAGAGAAATTAAGGAATAAGATTTCATCGGGTATGGTTGAACTTTGGAGGGCCACAAACCATTGTAATACCCATGATTTTTTTGCCCCATTGAGAACCTCTCATATAGTGCAAAGAAACCACAGGCTTTATTGGCACAAAAAAAAAAAAAAAAACAGCCAAGTAAATAAAAACATAAATTATATGCTTCCCTCTTCACACAGGTAAGTATCCAGTAGTTGAGGCTGCCAATTTATTCAAACTGCCAGCTTCAACTACCTGTAAGGGCAACTTGTATCAAAGACTCACTAGCTAAAAGAAAAAAACTTTCTACAATCTTTCTAAACCTCAAACCCATTTTTTAAAATATATGATCACTAGTTCTAGAATTTAGAATAGTGATAATTCCACCTTCATTCATTTTACTAATCCCTCTCAGAGCCTTATATAAACCTCAGTTGGGTCATCTCTCAGCTATCTTTTTCTGCTCTATTTGACCAGCCAGCTCTGCATCATCCTCCTCCTGCAATATTTTCTTAAAAGGTATGTATGTGTTCATGGCTTTGTGATTTTTGCTTTAAAAGTATTCCATAATTCAAATATATTTGCCATCTCTCAGCAATCCACCCAGTTCATTGTTGTGATGTCTTAAACTGTCAAAGTCCCTTCTTCTTCTAAAGGTGTAGGCAGGAAGAAATTCCTTCTTCCTGCCTACACTTTTAACTACTGCAACATCAGGCCTGACGTAGCCCAGTGGTTAGGAGCAAGAGTGCATAGCATGCATTCCTTGAGTAGACCGGGGTTCAAGCCCGGGACTACTAAATACGATAAATATTTGTATTGACAATTTATCGTAAATTCTACTGACTTGGTTGTCGTGCCGGAGTATAAACAGGAAATTTATCATCTTTCTTCGTCTTCCAACTGACAATTGCATGATCATTTCCTAACAATGGTTCCTATACTTTAAGCCTTGTGATGTCATCTGATTCTTTAGTAATGATGCAGTCAAGAATATCCTTTCCCCTAATACTTTCTCTAACATGCTGGTACAAATAATAATAATCTAGTTCAGCGTTTTTCAAACTGTTCTGACTGCAACCAACTGTTGTTATTTGGTTTTTAGGAGCATTAGCAACTAAGGCCATATTGCTCCGGGAATATGCGGTGGTCATTCCCTGACCTTTCCGCATCCTCCGTATTTGGTGGTGATGGGCTCAAACCCCAGTCTAATCAAGAAGTGTGTGCTAGTACTGCTGCTCCTTCCCACCCGGCTACGGAGGCGCCTGCGACCAACTGTAGGAACCACACTTTGTATTGTGACCCAGTACACGTGTGATAAATTAGAGACAAACTTTGTGTGAGTTATTATGTTCGTTTATTCATTACTGACCAATGCTACATATTTGTTATGGGTGGTACATATATATAATTGCATATATACATTTTTATGAAGAAATAAATTTATTAACATTAGGAAAAAGTAAAAATAAATAAAATATTTTAACGAGAAATTGTAAAATTAACAAAAATGCACTGCACAGTAATATAAAAACCAATATACATATAGGTTTTTATTTAATTAGATGGATGTGCTTGATTGTTCATAAGTAGTTGATTCCCCTTGGGAATGCAAGAAGACAATGCTACATTCATATCTGGTGCAGCGTTGAGCCTGTTTCTTTCTTTCGTTTTTAATTGAGTTAGTGTTGAAAATCCTAGTTCCCACAAATAAGTAGTCGTAAAAGGTAATAGTACCAAAATAGCTTTTTTACTTAAAAGTGGAAATTCTCCTTTAACCTTAATGCAAAATGATGACAAACTTAATTTCTCAAGATCATTCTGTGTAAATGAACTACTAAGATGCAGCAATTCAGTCTTCTCTTCTGGTATCAAGTTCAACTCGATTATTGACTCAGGACTTTGAAAAGTAAATGGATTTTTTTATCCAAAGGCTTTTCTTTGGATAAAAAATCTCCCTGGAAAATAATTAAAACTCTGAGACAGAAGTGAAATGTGACAATATCTCTAGTTTTAATCTCCTTAAAATATCTTCATTGACGATTTTCTCCTCCGTTTGTTGTAACAATATTGGAAACATATAATAGGTAGGTCAATGACTTTAAAGTCTTGTTTGCTGTAACCTTAACATCTTCTAGACCCTTTCAATATATTCAATATGTTGGAATATATTACCATTCTTTCCTTGAAGTTAAGTTCAACTCATTAAGAATATCAAAATGTCAGTTAAGTAAGCCAATTTGATAACGCAAATATCATCCTCAAAAAGTTGTGCCAAGTGATTGTTTCTTTCCACTAAAAAGATATGAATCTTATTTCTGAGTTCATACACCCTTCTAAGTACTCACCTCGTGACACCCAACGAACTTCTGTGTGATAGTGGCTATGTTCGGCTCCAATCTCTGAACAGAATATTTTAAATATTCTACTATTTAATGAGTTTCCTTTGATGAAATTCACAATCTTAACTTTTTTTTAATACATCATTAAGATTCATCGAAATTCCCTTTGATACCAAACTTGTCGATGTATAAAACAGCAATTCCACATAGCGCTGTTATCAGTTGCCTCAAAATCTTTTAATAACTCCACTATGTTTTCCGGTCATATTTGCCGCTCCACTTGTAATTCCCTTGCAGTTTTTTAAGTTTAATTTATACTGCTCAACAAGAGACTTTTCTAATTTAGCAAATATATCTGAGCCAGTTGTATATGAAGTCAAATTTAAACAACTTAGCAAATTCTCCACAAAATCATCTTGCCGCTCATATCTGACATAAACTAAAAGTGTAGCATAATTTGCAATATCGGCGCTCTCGTCCAGCTGTATTGCAAAATCTATGCCAGACTGCAGTTACGTAATAAGCATTGCTTCTAAATGTTCTGTAATTGAACTAATTCTACGTGATACTGTATCGTCACTGAAAGTACAACTGTTAATTTTTCAGCTGATTTGTCATCAAACACAGTATGCACAACATCCATACAGGACAGAAGAATAACTTTTTCAGCAAATGTGTGAGGCAGTTTCTCTTTTGCCATACGATATGCAACAAGATATGATGACAATAAAGCTTTCTCATTAACACTTGTAAAACGAGTAAAAACCTGTGCTGGTAACTGTAAATCTTGTTTCTTTTGTTGAAAATATTCTAAGGGCTCATTCACAAGTCCACGGTGCTGTTTTTTCCAAATCTTTTTAGTTTTGAGGATTTCAAACTCACATTGGCAAGAATATCATTACAGATTATACACTGAGGCCTGTCATTTTCATATGAATCCACCCATTTTATAAAACCAAATTTTAAATATTCTTCATTATAGAATCTTGAATTTAATTTGACCTTTTTATCAGGTGTTTGTAGAAATTACATTTTCAGATGTACCATTTGAACTTGATGCTGTTTCTGTTCCTTCATTGTTCTTTTTCCTAATAATAAAACAGTCCATTTCAAGGGTAATTTCTTGTTGTCAATTTATATGTTAGGGTGCTGCGATCTATAAAGTGTAGCAGTTAAATTAAAGTAAAAGAAGTTAAATAAAAAAGTAAAGAATTAAATTGTAGAAATTAAATTTTTAAAAATTATACAACACAAACCCATGCCCCAGCAATGCTCTCTGGCCAGCATCCTTATCTCGCCCAGCAATGCTCTCTGGCCAGCATCCTTATCTCGCCAGTGCCTTTGCTGGTTTTCCGGAGAACTCCAGGGCCATACTGGGAACTCCGCTCTCTCCCCTATTCCCATAGCAGTTAATCCCATAGCAATACAGCATTAAGTACAATATAAGGAACAGCTCTATCAGTACAATGCAATACCTTTTTCGATTTATAATTTAACTCTTAATACAGACAAAAGTAACACCATTTTCTTTATGATAAACCTTCCACATCATTACGAGTACATAATGTAATTCGAAACTGAAAAACTGGTCTCCAGAGAATATAAAAAAAAAAAAGTGTAAAAAAAAATTAACTGCTTTCAGAAAAGTTTTATTTTATAAGCTGTATTCCAAACATTCCTGTGCATTTTTTCTGTTAGTCATGACCCATTTTATTTATTTCGTGACCTACAGTTCGAAAAACCCAGATCTAGTTTATTTTAAAAAGTTTCTCCCCATTGTGAATTCCCCCCCCCACTTATTCCAATCAATCTGAGGCAGATTAAAGCACCCATAATAAGACACTGATGCTTGCTTGCTATTCCATCTGCATGCAACTCTTGTCATATTCTTTGCAATCTTCTGGTCTGTATATTACTTCCACTCTCATTGTTCCTTTGCTTCCAACTAATTACACCATGCATATTCTATACTGTCAGACATAACTTCAGACTCAGCAAAAACTCTTTTCATGGTTAGGCTGCTTTTGATAAGAAGCATGACCCCTCCACCCCTTCTATCTTCCCTAAATACATTATACATACTGTAGTGGAGCTCGTCACCACCAATTTTCAGGTGGCACCATGTTTCTGTTAGCCTTATTTTATCAGCATTAGTTGTCCTAACTAGGAGTTCAAATTCAGCCATTTTATTAACAATACTCCTGACATTACTGTAAACACAGTTGAGACTAAATAATCTTTTATAGTTTACTACCCTGACACTCCCCTTGAAGTTATTTAGGTTTGTATCCCAAGCTCTATCCTCCCTCTCATTTGAAACATTGCTACCCTTAGAACATCTTCAGCTGTTGTGGCAACAAACAAAAATTCATGAGACAAGTACAAGCATTACTTTGACTCATATGATCAGATAAACACGGATCTATATTACCCTTCTCCCCCATAACTAGCAGTTTCCCTGAAAACTTAGTGTATCTTCAATGATACTGACAAAAATCCTTGCAGCACCTTGGTTCAAATGAATACCATCTGTACAAAACAGATTCCTACTATATACAAATGTATGCCATGATGATAAAAATTCCCTCAAGTCTTGAATTAATCCACAAGGCTTTCAGCATATATTCTCTCCTATCACATCTGGGCAGAATTGTAGACAAATACAATAAGTCAGACAATAAATGGATGCTGAGGTTTGGAAAAGCAGGGGTAATGCTTTGCAGCTACCAATGTTTGCTATACTCATTAATAGTTTTATTCTTATATAAAAACAAAATTACTCATTTTATGTACTACTACTTTTAGAGAAAGTATTTAGTTATTTTATAAATTTTATATTGTTTTTAATTGTGATATAAAATTCTCTGAACTTGTGAAATCAATACTAATTTTTATATAAAAAAAAAAAAAGTTGGACACAATGGCATAACTATGCTGATGCAGGCCATAAAGACCATTAGGTGAGGGGGGCTAATAATTTATTAATTAAAGAAAAAATCAACTAAATCAATTTGATGCTTATTTGTAGGTGGCACTAAAATCTGTACAAAAGTCTGCTTTTTGATTTCACTTCACATCACTATCATTTGCTTGCTTTGCAAAGACTGTTTATTTAAATTTTTATGATATTCATTATGATACCTGCTTCAAAGAGCTGTAAAATTCCTAGCTTTATGATACAATGGGTCCCAATTATTTTACTGTAGAAATAAAATATTTATTATATTATTTTAAATTGTATGCAGTGGGACCAACTGATGATGTTGCCAACAGCAAATTCTAAATGGGAAGCATTCAAGGAAGTAATCTTGGAAACTACTAGGCTTCTTATCCAACTAAGAAATACTGTTCTAGGTTTAGGCCCAAATGGATGTCAGATGAACTAATGAGACTCTTGGCAGAGAATAAAAATGCATTGAATGCATATAAATTATCAGGCGACAGAAGCCTATGATAGTTATAAGCTAGTCTGTAATCAAGTCACAAAGGAAGTTAGGCAAGCGAAAGCAGATTACGAGAAATCTTTGGCAAATGATGCTAAGAAAAACAGCAAGGACTTCTTTAGTTATATAAACTCTAGAAGGGGATGAATCAAATTGGTCCACTTGATATCGATGGTTTGACTGTTGATGATCCTGCTCAGATAGCTGGTAATCTGAATGTATTTTGCATCAATATTTCACAAAATTCATTTCATACATCCTTGGATGTGTGATTTTTTTTTTTTTTTTTTTTTTTTGGGCTGATGCTACATAAGCTTGCGTTCTTGCATCACATGCCTCGATTACTACTACTACATTGAGCAAACCTTTGTTTTTTGTATTGGAGTTTGTTCAATACTCAATACTTTGTTCAAAGAATGGGGTTGAGTGAAAACCTAAGGTAGTCAAAAAGTATCAATTTACAAATTATTTCAACTTTATTCTGCATGCACATTGCACCAACTGGTAGAACTTGAATGAACTCTTATGAAATAAAGAAAATGCCTCTATTTCCACAAAGGAGCAGTCTTGAGTTCCCACTATAATGTAATGTTTCATTTTAATTCTAGTTCCAAAAGAAATTCCCTAAAAAATATGTAACACAATAAAACAAAAAAGGTACTACTTTTCTCCAGAAAAATTTTTATGAAAATAAAATGCACATGCAACAAGTGAATTGTCATTTCATGGCAACTGACCATAACTTACCTTTTTATTAACTTTCAAAACTGGACAAACTTTTAGAGGGAATGGTTGTGTAAATTTTTTTTGGCTGATGCTACCTAAGCTCATACACTTGCTTTCTTGCATCACATGCCTCTATTACTGCTACTCATTTCTTTCATAGCAAAGAACATCTACAGTACAACTAAAAACAGCTATCACATGTCGTGTTCATTAACAATAACTACCCTCTTATCCCCAATCAAAAAACTGTGGAACAGAGTACATATCATTATCACAATGGCAAACAAAAAATAAACTTGGTAACCCCGCATTAGGTTAACAGTTTAAATGTTCGTTCATCTAAGTGAAATAGTGACCCATTTGTTTTCACTATTGGTTCCTTTCTCCTAGTCTTTTCTCGTACTATCAGACATGGACAGCCTTCCAAATATTAATTCATCGTAAAGATGTGAACATCTACAACAAGCTGTTCTTATATCTCATTAATACTTTGCTTTTTCCAAGTGGATGCCAAATAAACTGACTCCAACTGATCAACAATATGACTAAAACCGAGTGGGACAAGAAATCAAAACCGAGATTGTTATGATCAAGTCGAACCGAACCTGGCTAATAGTCCACTTTAGTTCGAGATAAATATTAGGTATGATTACAATTTGAACGATAGGTATTTGATAAAGTGATGTGACGGTCAATTTCTGGAAACCATATCATAATCTGCACGCCAATTTTACAAACGAATGCGCATGTTTTTGCATTTCGAGTAGCATGATCCTAATTCCCCCAACATGAAAACCACAACCTGTAGCTACTGCCTCAACCTACACTTCTCCAGAAAAAAAAAATAAATAAATAATAACCTATTTTGATTTCATAAAATAATTTAAATGAGTTATTTCATAAACTTCATTCAAATTATATAAACTTCGAATAGTAACGTTCTTCCGCAACTTCTTTGCTATTGCAGTATCAACTTATGTAGGTGTCTCGTGAACGTTTAACGGAAGATATTATCTTAATCTTATTAAAAACACAACTACCTACCACACGAAATTTCTCTGTCTACGAAGTAATCACCTGCAAATCCTGCACTTTCCGCCATACCATTACTACTCCAGACCACACTACTACGTTACGTCAGTTACCTTGAATATGCCACTGATTAAATTCGTTTCACAGAGACACCTGCAGAAATTTGGTGTATTTCTGTGACTTGTTCTCTGTTTTCCATTTTCTTCGACATCTTCCTTTGCAATATAATTACTACTAATAATAATAGATAACTATAATTTCGCTATAGCAGGTTGTACACAAAAACCATATCGTCAGCCAACCTTTCGTTGCATCGACTTGATTTAAATACAATTGCACGCGTCACGTAACGCATGAATAAATCCACTGTGACCGGATTTCCCTCTTTAGAGTATTCGATAAACCTCTACTATGGCTTATGGAACACTCCAAATACATCATGAAAAATAAATAAATATATAAATTAGAAACCTTGATTAGCGAACCATTCGGTAATGATAAGCAGTTATTGAGCCGAACGACTTCCCAGCTTCACGACCATAAGTTAGTTGTAAAGTTTTTCTTTTACAAATTTTCATCCAGTATTCAAATAAATCGACATAGAAACTCTCAGGTCACAGATGTGATCCCTTGATACCTACATAACTCACTTTCCGTACCACATATTCCATACGACTAAATGTCCCTATAAGTGGGAGAAGTGCAGACATTTGCAAGGCCAAATGCAAAACATACGAGACATTATTATTATTATTATTATTATTATCATTATTATTATTATTGCTCTTATATTTTCTCTCCCTGATTGGGGGTTCCACCTCGCTACGGATATTGCTACCAAGTACAAAGGGTAGTTGTTGTTGTTATGTCTGGTGTTACTGTTGGTAGAGGAACTCTCTGACTATCCTACAGGTGTTCACGATTGCGACTTTCTGGAGTTTTTTGTAAGTGTTCTCTGGGAGACCTATTGCTGCAAGGTTGCTATGTAGAGTCTTTGGCACCATACCGGTGGTTGACACGATTATTATTATTATTGTTGTTGTTGTTGTTGTTGTTGTTGTTGTTGTTGTTGTTGTTGTTGCTCTTATATTATTTCTCCCTGATTGGGGGGTTCCACTCCGTGACGGGTACTGCTACCAAGTACACAGGGTGGTTGTAATGTCTGGTGTTACTGTCGGTCGAGGAAATCTCTGACTATCCTACAGGTGTTCAGGATTGCGACTTTATGGAGTTCCTTGTACGTGTTCTCTGAGAGACCTATTGCTGCTAGGCTGTTATGTAGAGTCTTTGGTACCGTACCATACCGGTGGTTGACACGATTATTGGTAGGGTTGATACTTCTTGCATATGCCACATCTCCTTGATCTCATGTCTTAAGTTCGTGTACTTCCTAATTTTTTCCTCATGGGTTTTCTGGACATTGCTAGTGGTCGGCACCGCTATGTCAATCAGGTAGGTAGTCTTTTCCATCTTGTCCACAAGGGTTATGTCCGGTCTGTTGTGCGGGATGGTCTTATCGGCTATTATGGCGCGATTCCAGTACAGCTTGTGGGTTCGGGTCTCTAGTACTGCCTAGGGTTCGTACTTGTAGTATGGTACACGTTCTTTGTAATACAGTTGATCCTGTTGTCCTTGATTGACGAATTTGCTTCAGGTATTTCCTCGCTAGCTTCTGATGTATTATCCTGGCTACCTGGTCGTGTCTATCAGTGTACTCAGTCTGGATGATCATCTTGTACCTTGACGTGTTGGATCGTTTCTGAGGCCAGGTAGCATCGTCGACATATATCATCTGACATACCGGGCACCTTTTATTATTATTATTATTATTATTATTATTATTATTATACTGGTGTGCAAAACTTAAGGACCAGTCAGGTTTTCACCTGTAGCTTCTCATTTGGGGTGGGAAAAGGATACCAAAGCAACCTCGTGTGGTTCAGAAATGAAGAAGGAAACAAGAAGGAAAACAAAACGGTACAGAGGGATTTTATTCAAAAATGGGGACATAGCACTAGCTGCCATGATACAGATGCATCACTGCCAAAGATGGAACAAAGGGAAGAGGTTGTCCTCAGTAGGAAATATGGCCACCCCTAATGTCGATGCAGGCTTTGCACCGCCTGTCCATACTTAGAACAACGTTGTTGATAACTTGTTGCGGTAACATCGTCCATTCCTCTGTCAGCTCCATCTTCAACTGGTCAACAATTTCTTGTGGGTGTGGGCGTGCCACTAGGCGTCTCCCCAAAGCGTCCCATTTGAGTTCGATGGGATTTAGATCGGCGGAACAGGCAGGTCAATCCATACGAACAATGTCCTCAGTTTCCAAAAGCATATGAACAGCTGCAGTGCGATGAGGTGTGGCGCTATCATCCGTAAACACAAACTCGGGGCCAAGGGCACCTCGGAATAGACGCACATGGGGAAGGATTACCTCAGTTCAGTAGCATGCCTGAGCTCAGTGTTGTATGTTATATGTGGATAATTAAAAGTTTCTTAGCAATGTTTCGTATTAATGGATACCAAAGAAGATGGCTGAACTGATAATCTGCTTTCTAGTTACAAGAAATGAACAGGTATTTAGTATTTTGCAATTTTAATTTACCATCGATATACTCCTACTAGAGTAATCGTAACTGAGTCAAATGTAGGGTTGGTGATTCCAAGAACATTCTTTTGTGCAAACGTCATCTGCGAGTCACAGCTCCTGGTCGGGGAAATCCCCAAGGGAGACTTAACCACCTGAATCAAATTCCTCAATCAAGGACAACAGGATCAACTGTATTACTCGGGAGCAATTTTCGACTTTACAAGTTATTTACCTTTGTGCTTGCTGACATTTTGTTATCGTCTTCTAAAGATGTCTAATTTAATGTTTAAGAATTATTACTTATCTAATTCTGCTGTGTACCTATAAGCGTTAACAAATTTACAAATATGTCTGACGAAAGCTCTTCGTCCTCTGATGGAACGCCAGGTGATCTGACTGTTGCACAGGAGTTTGCAGAGGCTAGTCGGAAAGGATTTCAGGAGCCATTTGTACAGCTTGTTAAATTCACGGAGAATGAATTTTCATCTATACAGCAGTCCCAGGGTGGGGCTGCTGTTGACAACGTACAGTCTGATAGAGAACTAGAAAATTTAGTTTTCTAGAACTAGAAACACTAATAATTTAGATTTTGTTCTAGCACTTAAGAATAATCTAATAGATACGCTTAAATCTGGTTCTAACAATGGTAATAGAAGTGAGTGAAACATGGAACACCATGGAGAGAATATTAATTGATCTCATAATGGAAAATGAAAAACTGAAAGCAAAATTAGAATCTCCTGCCCTGCCCACGTCTTCAAATGCAGCTAGCTGTGGTATCGTGGCTGCTTCAAACGTGGGCATAAAGTTAGATCAGGGTGACGTTCCTTCGGTAAGGTAAACAAAACATGTTGTAATTATACGTGCTAATGGTGAGTATGATCTTAAAACGAGCGAGGAGATCAAACCAACTGTATCTAAAAACTTTAAAACAGAATTGAGGCAGGCAAAAATTAATTCCGTACGGGAAGTACGCGAAAAAGGCATAATTATAGAAACAGCATCCAGAAATAATCTAGAAATAATCTCTGAAAATAAATACCAGTAGTTTTCTCTACTAGAGAAGCGTTATTTATTTGAAGTAGTGCAATACCGCTATCTTGTGAAGGCAACCACAATATGAGATACAATTAAAACGCCTTATACGCTGCTTACGTAGTTCAAATTTATGGATTAACTCAGGTGTATTTACACTGATACTATATAGTTAATTATCAAAACCCATAAGAATTATGGGTATTTCATTTTCATTCATTTTCAAAATATATACAGGGTGTGATTCACTACCAGTGCGACAAACTTGCAGGAGGTGTGGGGGGGGGACACAAAGACGAATCGGAATCACATAGCATTGCAGGGTCGGAAATGCCTTTGTCATGCGGTAGAGGACGTTGAACGGGAGGTCGCGTGAACAGCGATCCCGCTGGAAGTCAGCATTTGCGAACCGTTTCTGTTGAAGAAACCAAGTAGCAAAAGTCCTCCAGAGTGGATAATCCGTAGGCTCCAATGATTGGACGTGTTGCAGATGGTATGAACTCATTTGGTTTGTTGACAGTATCCTCCATACAGTGGATTGGGAAATACCCAATCGTTGACCTATCGCTGGGGTACTCGTACTCGAATTGCCTTCTGCAAGACGTAGGACATTCTCCTCATTGTCTGGCATCCTCGTCGTTCGCTCTCGATTCATGGTACCTCTCGTGAAACAACCAGTCTCACGTAACCTTCTGTGCACACGTGCGAAAATCGTATGATGAGGAGCATGCCTGTGCGGGAAACCTTCCTGGTACAAGCGCAGAGCGGCGCGCCCATTACAGTCCGCAGCTCCATACGTGAGGTGCATGTTGGCCAGTTCAACGTTTGAATACTCGTCCATCCTACTGCCTCGGGAATAGGTTCGCAAATGCTGACTTCCAGCGGGATCGCTGTTCACGCGACCTCCCATTCAATGTCCTCTATCGCTGACGAAGGCATTTCGGACCCTGCAATGCTATGCGATTCCGATTCGTCTTTGTGCCCCTACACCTCCTGCAAGTTTGTCGCACTGGTAGTGAATCACCCTGTATATATATTTGTTTTTCTTACATTTCTTACACATGCCCCACAGGTCTAAAACTAAATACATCAAAATTATTGCCCGACCTATTTGGCCCTAGAACAAGTTATCAGTGAACAACTCTCACTCTGTTAAAATTACAAGCTCAAGAAACAGTGATCATCTCATTTCCAAATCTTGTCTTAGCCATTGAAATCCCAGGAAAATAGGTGGCAGGACCCGCCAGAGTACTCTAGCATCAGTGGTACACCTGGACAGCCTCCCTGTGACATGTTGTGGTAACATCGGGTCCCACTAGGGGCTTGGTGGCTAATAGACCGGAGGAACAAAGGGCACAACACATATACAGCACGACCCCCACACACATTCAAATCTCTGGCCTGATACAATGTACATCCGCGGAGATGGGAGAAATCCCAGGAGCTTTTAGACATTAACATACCTTACACATAACTTATGCCTCTGCAGTTTGGTTCCACAAAGCCACCACTGTAGCCAACAAACCTCTTCTCTACACAACCCAAAGAATCATTCTACTTACCATCACCTGCACCTGCTGCATGGTAAGCACCCACACTCTACAGGTTCTGGCAGGGACTCTCCCGCTCGACCTCGAAGTAATCAGAAATGGCATGTTGTACCACCTATCTAAAGGATCCACGCATACCCTCCTGGACTTCACACTTCATCCGGACAACCGAAAACTGGAAAAAGCAAGACTCCAAAGACACCTGTGGCAGGCATGGCAGACCAGATGGACAGCCTTGATGAAGGGGGAGATCACTAAAAAGTTCATCCTGACAGCTGAGAGGTTTTACCCCAGCTCCCAGATCTGGTTCCTCCGAGTACTCCACACGACGTTCCTCCTCATGGGCCATGGTGCATTTAACGCCAAACCTACTTTTGTGCATCCATCACCTACTTTTGGAACCACCCAGGGACCCTCTATGTATCCGTGGAGAGTTGGCATCATCTGATGTTTGACTGCGAACTCTACGAAGACATCAGATGCATTCTCATCACAAAAATAACATACATGCCACGAAACATGGAATCGCACCTACTGGACATGGCGGATGAATAAAGCCTTTATGAAGTTTGCGCAAGCACTATTTGCGTAAAGAAAAGCCCTCATAGTGAAAAATTTGTAAGTTCCGAAAATGACCACCCAGTTTACTTGATTGACCAGAGATCTAAACACTGGACTATTCCAACTCCAAACATTACGCTGCCAAATGTAGGGGTAGCACAATGGCCTAGATGACTCAGCAATACCACAAGAATGGACAGGACGTTCCCATGTATGACCAA
Source organism: Mastigoproctus giganteus (assembly GCF_048544385.1). Classification (NCBI taxonomy): domain Eukaryota; kingdom Metazoa; phylum Arthropoda; class Arachnida; order Uropygi; family Thelyphonidae; genus Mastigoproctus; species Mastigoproctus giganteus. The sequence continues at coordinate 163,593,575 of NC_143577.1, forward strand.
TAACCAACCTGACAACTCTCGGAGAGGTCCACACAGTCCCAGGAACCTGACTGACTTGATTTGATTTGGCAGTGTAATGTTCAGGCAAGTGAGTCTGTGCTGCCAGCACCATTCTAGCGATTCGTACCGACTTACTTGCTTGGTACCTTTTTTCCTTCCTCTGGGCTGGAGGGAAGGGGACGGACCTTTGTCTCCTCTCCTCCTGGTCATCCCTGGGCAACGATCATAGTCGGCGGACACGTAATTTAGCGGGAAACGTAATTGGGTTTTCCTGCTGATAGTTACTGTATTTCTGAGTTGATCAATTATCTGGTTTAAAATATGGATAAGAAGAAAAATCCTAGAGGTGGGGGAGGAAGAGAAGAAGAGCCTGGCGCATTCCCCCCCTCTCTTCGCGAGTTCCCAGGCTACACGGAGAGGTGGCTAAAAAGCCAACAGATCCAAAGCATAAAATTAAGAATGTTAAAGCTGGTTCATCTTCAGTTCAAGGTGCAACTTTCAGTTCTAATCCAGGAGTTAGTGGTACAAGGAATGAGGATAAAGATGTAGGTTCCATGACAGCTGTTGAGGTTCAGAATGGTGTTATAGATCAGGGAACACAGAGTGAAGAGATCAGAGAGGATATACAGGATTTACAGTTAACATCAGAGCCAAGGATATCAGATGCTTCAGAGGCTCATTCAGAATTTCTTAATGTTGATGTTGACAATTCTTCTGGGGATATTAGCAGACGAAGCATAGGTACCAATGTCAGAGAGAGCAACATAATAGTCAACAATATATACGAGCAAAGATGCAGATATGGGGATGTAAATACAGTATATGAGTTGATTACAAAGTTAAAGAAGATTGTGGTTGATTACACCACGAGCGAAGCCAACAAGGTTATAAAGACAGCATCAAATTTTATACTAGATAAATGGGTTGACATGGAGATAATTACTACAGCCTTGCTCATTGATAATGAGCGTTTGAAGGCTAGGATTGATGAGCTACAATTAAGAGCCAATCTATTCGATGATCTTATTAGAGATCAGTCCAAGCTGTCAACAATTGGAGAACAACAGAGTTTCTTATGCAGATAAATTGAAATCAGGTGTTGTAAAGGGGCAATTGGGTGCTCAAGTTGTTTTAGAGGATCATGAAGGTGTGTCAGATGGAAGTCATTGGCATCAAGCTAAAAACATTCAGCAAAAACAGGGCAATTTATATTGCGAGCAGAAGACAATACTGAATTTACTTCCAGTCAAGAGGTGAAGGATGTTGTGGCTCAATCCCTGAAAGAAGGCTTTAAGGACATTAAAATTAGAAATTTAAAAATGATAAGAAATAAGGGAGTGCTGATTGAAACAGTTAAAAGGGAGGATTTGAATAAAATTATCAATTCTGAACAGTTAGTAAATAAAGGTTTAAAACTAGACAACATTAAACTTTCAGACCCTTCAATTTTAGTATATGATGTGCCAAAGGATGTGGAAAAGGAGGAATTTTTTGAGGACTTGTTTTATAAGAACTTTAAGGATTTTGGTTTTACTGAATTGGAAGTTAAAGAGGGTGTATTATTTAGATTTTGTACTGGATCTAAAGCCAGGTATAATAATTGGGTTATAAGTATGAATCCAAAATTATACAGGTGTATCTTAGCTTGTGATAGGTTATACATTGGGTTTGCTTCTTTTAAATTCAGAAAGTTTGTAATAATATCCAAATGCTTTAAATGTTTGGGATTCGGACATTCAGCTGGTAACTGTACACATAGGACTGTGTCTTGTGGGCATTGTGCCCAGGGGGGGCATAAATATAGTGATTGTCAAGATAAGGATGGTACTCCAAAATGTGTTAATTGTAAAAGGAAGGGAAGGATTCATGATCATTCTATAAGAGATGTTAATTGCCCTGAATATATCAGGGCATTGGAAATTGCAAGTATGCGAATTAATTATGATGAATAATGCTAGTACGTATGATCATAGAGTAAATTATTTAAGAATTGTTCAATTGAATGGGCAAAAATCAAGAAATGTCATGGATGAAATTAAAGTTGGTATGATTGAAGGAGGTTATGATATTCTGTGTCTCCAAGAACCTTATGTAGGTACATTTGCAAACTCTTGTAAGGTCACTGGATTTCCAATAACTGCTCATGTTATACACACTACTGTAGTTAAACCTAAAACTGCTATTGTAGTTTTTAATAAGAGTTTTAATATCACTGTTATATCTAGTCTTTGCTCTGAACATGCTACTTGTATTCATGTTTCAACTAATGTGATATCATTTTATTTAGTATCTCTATACTGTCCATCTTCATGTAATATTGATATTTCAGTGCAATACTTAGAAAATGTAATGAATTTTGTAGCTTCTAGTAATCTTATATTAGCAATGGATGCTAATGCAAAATCACATTTGTGGTATAGTGATATGGTTGATTACAGAGGTGTTCAATTAGAGGAATTCATTTTATGTCATAATTTAAGTGTTTTGAATGAACCTTTTAAACCATATACTTTTGATAACATTCATGGTGTTTCCAATATTGATATCACCTTAGTAAATAATCAATTAAATAGAAGAGTCAGTTCTTGGGATGTTGTTACAAATATGACTAACAGTGATCACAGAGCTATTGTAATAAATATAAATTTATCTGAAATTAGCAATACAGATATGTCAACAGATGATACTTTGAGATTTAATTATAAAAATATTAAGTGGGATAAATTTAAAGGTGCTGTGGTGGATAGTTTTTCAATTTATACTAGGGAAAATTTAAATTCATTAACTGCTTCTGAATATGCATTTTTTGTTCAATCCTCTATTTTTAATGCTTTAAATTTGGCTGCAAAGAGAAGAAAACAGAGAGGTCATAAAGTACCTTGGTGGTCTTTGGAGCTATCAGAATTAAGGAGGGAAGTGTTTAGAATGAGGAAGCTTTTTCAGAGGGTTAGGAGTAGAAGTAATAATGAAGCATTAAGGTATAAAGAAATGTATAAAATTAAGAGGAGAGAATACCATAAGGCAATCTCTGAACACAAATTTAATGCATGGAAAGAATTGGTTTGTACTACTGGAAATAGTGAGCCATGGGGATTGTTGTTTAAGTTAACTAGAAACAAGTTGAATGTTAATAATTTAATTAATACTGTGTATTTAAATGATACTGAGTCTACTGATTGGTATTCTACAATTGCTACTATTACTAGCACTTTATTTTTGAATGACAATTGTGGGGAAGATAGTGTACAGCAGCAACAAATTAGACAGGGGAATGAACAATACACTGGATCATCTGAGATGGAATTGTTTAATATTGATGAAGTGAAATTTGTATGTTCTAAGGTTGGGGATAATAAAACACCAGGTTTAGACTTGATTGAAAATAATTGTGTTAAAAAGTTTGTTGACTTGTGTCCAGAAATAATGGTTAATATGTATAATAAGTGTTTATTGAAAGGAGTTTTTCCAGGATTTTGGAAAATTGCTCTGTTAAAATTATTACAAAAACCTGGCAAATTGTTGACTGATCCTAGGGGTTATAGACCCATTTCTTTGTTAGCAAATTTGGGCAAAATATTGGAAAGATTGTTGTTGTTAAGGCTAGAGAAATTGTTCAACGAACAAAATCTTCATTTTAAATATCAATATGGTTTTAAGAGAAATAGTTCAACAGAAGATGCCCTACGCGATTTGATTAATTTTAGTGTAAATTCTGGTGAGAAATATGTGTTAGCATTATTCATAGATTTTGAAGGAGCATTTGATACTGTATGGTATCAAAGTGTGCTTTTTTCATTAAGAGAATTAAATTGTCCCAATTTGTTATACCAAATTATTAAAAGTTATTTAATGGATAGACAGATTATTATAAGGTCCCAACATTTAACTTTTAATAGAATTATTGATCGCGGTTGTCCACAAGGATCTGTGTTGGGTCCTATTTTATGGAATCTGGTCTTAAACCAGTGGTTAAGTAGAACAGTCCCTAATTGTTATAAGGTGGCTTATGCTGATGATTTGGTTTTGTGCGTGACAGGAAAGATCTAGAGCAGTATTAGAAAACAGAATGGAGGTTATTGTTCAGGATTTGACTGATTGGGCTACATTAAATAAACTAAAAATTTCATCTTCTAAAACTGTCATGATGTTATTAAAAGGAAAATTAGACTACAACAGACCACCTCGATTATTAGTAAACAGTAAACAAATTCCTCTTGTTTCCCAGGTAAAATATTTAGGGGTTATCTTGGATGACAAGTTATTATTTTTCCAACATTTGAATTATTTAAGTAGGAAAATAAAAAATTACACTGCTTCTATAGTTAGGGTTACCAGAAAAGATTGGGGATTAGGTAAACGCATTTTGTATCTATATTATAAAGCTATTTTTATTCCGATTGTGTCGTATGCTGCATCAATTTGGTATGTTCGTACTGTCAATGTAAAATTTAAACAAAAACTATTATCAATACAAAGAATAATGTTGTTAACTATTTTGCGTGTTTGTAAGACTGTTTCGACTAATGCTCTACAGGTGATTGCGGGGGTATTGCCTTTGGATTTAACAGTCGTGTATAGAGCTTTTTGTTATTTTATAAGAAAAGGAATACAAATTACATTTCTGGGGATTACTAATGAAGTTTCTTCTGCAGTCAGCAAACAGAAGAAAGAAATTTTAGTGAAATTAATTAAATTATGGCAGGACCGTTGGGATTCCAGTAGTACTGGTAGAGTAACTTATTTATTTATACCTAGTGTTGAATTTAATTTTAATAACAAATTGCATTGTTGGTTTTATCCAACTATGGAATGCTCATATTTGATTACGGGGCATGGTTCCTTAAAAAGTAAGTTGCATCAGTTTAGTTTAGTGGAAGATCCTTACTGTGTTTGTGGAAGGTTGGAAACATGGGATCATATCTTATATGAATGCAATTTGTATGATGAATTTAGATTAGACTTATTTAATTTGGTACCTAATTTTATTAGGTTCTGAATTAATTTGGCTGTCTAATGAAAGGAATTTTGTAGAATTTCAACGGTTTTGCAGGTTGACATTTAATAAAAGGAGGAGTATACATGTTGTTACTAATACCGACTAAAGACCTTTTTTTTTTTTTTTTTTTCCCCCTCCTCTGGATGGATAGGCATTCTGTCTTGGAGGCAGGGAGAAAAAAGGAAAAAAAAAAAAAAAAAAAAAAAAATTTTTTTTTTTTTTTTTTTTTTGGCTGGCCTTGTGGAATGACCATGAGGCGGGATTGTTGCACTCACTAGTAAGATGTATTCTTCTAGTTGGTGCATTTTTTTTTTTTTTTTTTTTTGCTGGCTTTTGGGTGTGGGCACCCCAGGAGCAGGACTGCTGGCACCCACCAGTCTTGCACCCTTACTGGTGGGTGCGGGATTTAGGTGCAATATGCACAGCCAGAGCTAATAGATCCAGGCATAGCTCCTCGTGCCAGGGATGGGCACCAGGTGGTAATTGCCCAATGGACTATCACCTGGTGGCAGAGTAGCCTGTTTCACTTATAACACATTACACACACGTGTACACACACTTACACTAACAGGCCATTATGAGAATATGTTATATGATAAATTGGTGGAGATGGATGTATGTCCGGGTGCCACCCTTCGACAGTTAAATACATACATACATAAATACATACATACATGGTCATCCCTTCTTTCTCTGGTGGGGCCTGCCCCTGAAGGGTTGTTGTTGTTGTTATTTAGGAGCATTAGCAACTAAGGCCATATTGCTCCGGGGATATGCGGTGGTCATTCCCTGACCTTTCCGCATCCTCCGTATTTGGTGGTCACGGGCTCGAACCCCGGTCTAATCAAGAAGCGTCTGCTATGCACTGCTGCTCCTGCCCACCTGGCTACAGAGGCGCCCCACCCCTGAAGGGTATGTCCCCACTAATCTGCTTGGGGTCACCTCTATAGTCCCCATATTTCTGTCTGTCTCCCCCACTCTAACTAAAACAAGTGTACACCCTTTAAATAAACACAGCCAAATTACTGGCATTAAAATTTATACCTCACTCTTATTAAACCATTTCGGCCTAATCGAACTCTAGCGCTTATCCTTTTTTTTTTTTTTATAATAGGCCCTTGCCACTGAAAACTTCAGAAACTAGGTGGCGCAGGGCCTGCCAGAGTGCAAAATATAATCAAATGGGTACCTAACCTGCATCCCCATGGTAGCAAAGTGTGGGCAACAGTGGGTCCCATTAGGGGCCCAATGGCAAAATGGTCAGAAGATACAAAGCACCACATTACACTACAGAATAATACCCAATACCCATATATTTTTTAAATCTCTGGCCTCCACAGAGCACTGCGTTTCACAAACGATGGAGATGAGGGAAACCTCTGGTGCCATTAGACCCTAAATACTTTACTTTACTTTACCTAAACATCATTGCTGACTAGGTACACCCTTTCATGGCAACGGTCTTCTCCTTTGGCAGGCCTGACATATCTGAGTGGTCAGGAGCGTGAGAGCAGTAGCTTTTTTTTTTTTTTTTTTGGTAGTTGTTGGCGCATCGGCTTCTGTGGCCATATTGCACCTCCCAAGGTTTTTGCAGTACTTTGATCCAAGCCCGAGGCGGGAATCGAACCCGCGACCTTTGGGTTGCCGGGCAGGTACTTTACCCACTCGGCTAGCCCGGTCGGCTAAAGAGAGCAGTAGCATGCGCTCTTTGAGTGGACTGGGGTTCAAGCCCGTGACTACTAAATACGATTCAAATTTGTATTAGCATTAGCATTAGTAGAGGCATTTGATGCAAGAAAGCAAGCTTATGCAGCATCAGCCAAAAAAAAAAAAAAATAAAAAAATAAATAAATAAATAAAAAATAACCACTTCCACTTCACCCCTCTGTTCGTTCGAAATACCTGTCCAGCTGAGCCTTAAACTTATTTAGGCTATCAACTTCCACGACAAGGGATGGAAGTCTGTTCCACCAACCAACCACCCGCTGGCTAAAGGCAAATTTCCGCACGTCTATCCTACATCTGTCTTTCCTCAATTTGAATTTATGACCTCTCACGTGATTATTCTGAGCAAGAGGAAGAATCCCATCAGCATTGAGCATGCTCAAACCATTCAAGGCTTTATACACCCCCATCAGATCACCTTACTGGTGCCTAGTTTCCAGACACTGTAATTTGCAAAACTTAAGCCTTTCTTCGTAAGAGCAACCCTTTGTTCCATTCACTAATCTTGTTGCCCTTCTCTGTACTCATTCCAGCAGCTCTACATCCTTCTTGAAATGAGGCCACCAGATCTGTATACAGTACTCTAGGTGTGGCCTGACAAGGGAATATTACAAGGGAATAATCACCTCCTTATCCCTGCTAGAAAAATTCCTATATATCATTGACAATACACCATGAGCTACTCTTGCCGCCCGTCTGCACTGCTCAGAGAACTTCATATCTGCCTGCACAAACACCCGACGGTGGTTGTGCAGGCAGATATGAAGTGGACTTTCTTTCTCTACCACTGTCAGTGTAGTACCACAGAGTTGATACGTTGCTCTGGGGTTGCTGTTTCCCATATGTAGTACTTTACATTTGTCAATATTAAACTTCATTTGTCACCTCTCAGCCCATCTGCTCAACCTTTCCAGATCCTGTTGCAGTAGCATTGTGTCAGTAGTGTCCTTGACAACCCTGCTAAACTTCGTATCGTCTGCAAACTTGGACATTAAGCTTGATATACCATCATTGATTGATTGATTTATTGTAAATTCCATTGACCTGGTGATCATGCCAGAGTATAAACAAGAACTTATCCCCTCTGGCAGTGCTGTCTTTCAGCAAGATAAAGGGCCATGCCACACCACCCAGATTGTTCGACTGGTTTGCGGAACCTGAGGAAGACTTCCAGGTATTGCCCTGGCCTCCAAATTCCCCAAACATCAATCCGATCAAGCATCTGTGGTTTATGTTGGAACAGCAACTCCAATCTGCGGCATCTCAACCATGGACCTTTCAGGAGTTAAAGGTTCTGCTGGTTACATGTTGGTAACAGATACCAGAACACATTTAGAAATCTTGTAGCATTCAAGCCTCGCCAGGTACGAGCTGTTTTGGCTGCACGTGGAGGACCAACATCACATTAGGTAGATGGTCATAATGTTTTGGCTCTTCAGCGTATTACTGTATAACAGCAAAAGGAAAGTTTCCCATATTTGGATTAATAGTTTTTACTGGAGTTATTCCAAAAATTTTGTAATGAAAATCCATTATGCGAAAAGCATTACGGAATTGACGTTATCTTCAGCTTCCTCCAGAAGCAAATTATTTTAACTTGTATGATGGCAACAATAATTTATCTACTACTGGACTGAATTTAATGAAATTTTGTACAGAGCTTCATCTTAGGTCTATACTAGAGGAAAACTTTCAAACCTCTGAAATTTGCAGTAGGTTTTCCAGGATAGCAGGCGCTCACATCTGGCGAGTACTGTATGGGCTTGGGACACCCAGCATCCTGAGCTGGATATCATAATTCTTTGCTTTTTCAGTGATACCTCTCTTTCTCTCTCTCAGGGTAACTCTGAAATTTTATTTTGGCTGGTGCAGCCTAAGCCTCAAGCTTCCTTGCACTATATGGCTAATCATAATAATAAAATAATATGAATATGTGATCAAGGAAGTTTTCTCATGTAATATTTGGATAATGTGGACATATAGCATATTGTTGGAAAGCTAAGGAATTTAGAAACAGAAATATTAAGGTTTTAATATACAAAAAACTTTCGGAAAGTGGTAAATGCGTTAGTTCAAAAATACATCTGGTTTTAAGTCATCTGGTGTTTTCAGACTGAATGTAATTTTTTTCTTTACAATTAAACTCTGAGGTTGGAAAAGTTCTGCACATTTATGAAAACATTCTTCAGCTTGGACATGTCATCAGATCTTTCGATAAATACTACACATAATGGAACAACTATGGATGGTGTATTTAGTCGTGAATTAAAATCTCTTCAATGTAAAAATTATATATCCTACTTTAGTCATCACGGACCAATACTTTTAGTAACCGATATGTAATTATTAATAAAATAAAAACATTGGTATATTATTATCCATGAATTTTATTGATATTTGAAAATTAAAACGTTTTTTACTCCTGCTAATGACTCTTAAACATAAAACATGTTAAACAGCGGCAGGACACATTATGTACCTGGTACAGAATTTAATTTTTTAAAAAAAAATAAATTTGGGGCTCATTACTTCATTTGATTTCCAGTCACACGACTCATTCTGCTTACTCCAAAGATAAATGCCAAGTATTTGATGCTAAGACGTGGGCTTATATCCAAGTTAGAGACAAAAACCATTATTCACAATTCTTCCAAAGTTTCTAATACCTTTCTAAATTGTATAGTGTTACCTGAACAGACAAATCCACAATACATTTAAAAACTGATACATGGCCAGGGTGCTACTGTTTCTGAGTTTACTGAATTCTTGTCAGAGTCGGTGGGCTCGACATTGGCCATGAAACATCTTAAACTGTAATTCCTCCTGAAATTTAAACCTGTGCCTTTAATCTTCCACCAGGCGATTGAGATCCATAGATGACTTGCAAAGAAAGGTTTTTAGTATTAATCGTTGGGTGAAAATTAAGTGAAACTTTCTCTACCTTTCAAAATATAGATGTTTTACTCAAGTTTTACTCAAGATGTACTTGTTTTACTCAAGTAGTTTTTGGAGTAACATTTTTGTTTTTCACAGAGTAATAGTGTGAAAGAATCCATTAGATCCATTTTTTAAACTATTTTTGCTTTGTAGGTGTGCACTTCACAGGTCCCGCTTGCATTTCATGTTTCAATTGCAAGCTGAACCATTGCCATTCTAGTTCAAGGTTATCCACAAGTTACGACAGTGGTTTTCGATCTTTCTTATTTTAATAATGCCCCTTAAGTAATTTATTTTATTTTGTGGCACCCCTACTCAATTTTCTGCTTATGAGGCATGCCTGGATTCAGAGATGCTCTCATAAACAATGCTGAAGGATTGCCTATCTCTCTTGCCGAAATCATTTTAGTTGGATATATCCCATCCACTGCATTATGTTCAGTATCAACAATTTCTCCTCCACTTTCCTCTCAGTTCACAAAATCATTTAGCTTCCAATTAGATTTTGATGAATTTCTGGTATTGCTCTCCCTAAAGATCTAATGTGAATAAAGATGAAAAATGTCAATTAGTATCTAATCAAACTGATCAGACAACATTGTCCCTTAACAAATCCATGCTGTGACTATAGTGTAATTGCATTCCTGTCTAGATGGTACTGCACTGCTTCTTTAACCAGTGACTCCATTACATTCCCTGAAACAGTAGTCAAATTAACAGTTCTAAAATTACTCATGTCTCCCTTTGATCCCCCCCCATTTGTGAATTGAGGCTGCTTATGCACATTTCCATTTCATAGGATCCTCATTACATACCCACGATTATGAGAGCATGTCTGGATTCAGGGATGCTCTCATAAACAATGCTAAAGGACTGCTTACCTCGTTTGCCACAATCATTTTAACTGGATATATCCTATCCACTGCAGATGCCTTTTTTATGTTCAGCATCAACAATTTCTCCTACACGGAATCTCAGTTATCACAAAATCATTCAGCTTCTCACCAGACTTTGAACCATTTCTGGTAACCCCATCCCTAAACAATTCTTCATGTGTGAATGTAGATGGAAAATACCCATTAAGTTTGTCAGCAACCTGAGCAGGATCGTCAACAGTTAACACATTGGTTTTCTAGATAACAAGTTAATTGTTATCTAGAAAACCAATGTTATTCAACCATTCCTTCTATCTGTTCGCATAAGTAGTCTCTGTTGTTTTCTTGCATTCTTGCCAGAGAACTCTCATAATCTGCTACAACTTGCCTAACCTTCTTTGTTACTAGATTGCACTATAGTTATATCTATTGTAGGCATCTCTCTCTCTCTCACCTGATAATTTATATGCATCCCATGCATTTTTCTTAACTGTCACAAGTCTCATCAGTCATCTGACACTCATTTAGGTCTACGCCTTGACCTGTTTCTCTTTGCTGAAAGTTTCCCATTTAGAATTTGCTGTTAGTAACTTCTTCAGTTGGTCCCACTGCATAGAATTTGAAAATTGTCTGAGATCATTGTAGTCACAGTTACAAAAGCACTTTCCCCTTTGCTTTTGAAGCTAGTTACACATCCTGAAGTGGGTGTTTAGCTGCAGATTCTTAATGAAAAAAGGATCACTGCAAATAATGGGGAGTACAATGTGTACATAAAGGATAGGACAGGAGGGGTTATGCTGTTAATTAAGAAAAACATAAAATCTAAGGAAGTGCATCCAGTTGGCATAGATGGACAGTGCAATTTTGAGTCAGTTTGGTGGGACATAAGCACTGGGAAAGCAAAAATGAGAGTAGGAATGTGTTATAGGCCTAACTCTAATGAGTACAATGAACAATTGTACAGAGAAATAGAATGGGCCACTAAATCAGATTGTGTTTTACAGGCAACTCTCTGTTTACAAACATTCGATTTACAAACATTCACTATTACGAATGTCACAATTCATTCAAAATTTCTTAAAGTCGCCAATAGATAGAGTGCCTTATAAAACGAAATGCCAAATGTACAGTGAACATAATTGTAAGATTTAAATAATTAAACTTTTAAAAAATGTATTTATTACAATAATTATCACAAAATTATTATATGATAATTATACCAAACTGTTTCTTGGTTAATAAAACTAATCTAGCCAGAAAAAAAAAAAAAAAAAAAAAAAAAAAAAATCGGTGAAAAAAATCCGGAAATCTGGGAAATTCCCCCTATATAATAGGATCATCATTTGCTTTGCCTAGGTTATCTTAGACGGTCAACCATTGGTTCACTTAGGGTCTGGCAAAGGGAAGCTTCCCCATCCCTTTCTCTTCCAGCAAAGATACCTGAAACGAATAATAGCAGTACTGTGAATACAGCAAAAAATGTGCCCGGCCGATCTGGTGCCTGGAGGGGATGTGAAGGAAACAAACTTAATTTATTTAAAATAAAAATAAAAATTTTATTAAAAGAAACACTACGTTATCTATGTACATGCTACTTATGATTCCAGAAATTTTTGTGAGTTTGTGAGAATTTTACAAATTTCGAAAAATGACAGAGAAACTCCAATTACAAACTTCTATAAAGCATGGCCTGTTTTGTGATGTCACACCTCTGAGCTATTTGGTTTGTCCTCTAGTACTAACCACTGGAGGACAAACAAAATTTTTCAAAATCTGTTAATATTTCAACAGATATTTGAAAAATCATGCTTTATCAATTCTGCAGGATATAAAATCTGTAACCCCTTTACAACTTCTCCAATTCGTTCATGAGTATTGTCTAATAGAATCTTATCCAAATATAGAAATAGCGCTATCAATTTTTCTTATCCTACTTGTGACAGTGGCTTCTTGTGAAAGGTCCTTCAAAGTGAGAAAAATTCAATTAAAATAATACACCTTCATTACATATTTTTAGTTTATGTTATTATGTTACAAATACTATATTTCACAATATTTTGTTTCTAGGATTTTATGCTAGATATACAAATTATCTGGTTTTCTAATTTCTTTGTTAATTCTATATAAACTACAAGGAAAGTTATACATACTTTCCTTGTAGTTTATATAGAATTAAATTCTCTGTAGACATAAATGAATATTTGTAAGTTTCTTTTTCTTTAATATTTTTGTTTTGTTATATTCAGGGGCACAAACTGAAGGAATTATCTATCACAAACAGGGGCATCAGGAAGACATTTGCCCCTGGGCATCGACGACACTACTGACAGATTGATTACCTGTATATAATGGGGATGTACTTATAACACTTTTGCCCCTGGCATAGAAACTACGATTGCCTAGTTTCCGCTCTCCTTGTATAATCTCATTTGTGACTTCATTACAGACTACCTTATATCTGCCATAGGCTTCTGTGTTGCTTGATATATGTATTGCATCCCACTCACTTTTCTTCTCTGCCACAAGTCACATTAGTTCATCTGACATCCATTTAGGCCTAAACCTTAAACAGTATTTCTTAATCAGTATGAAAAACCTAGTAACCACGATTCAAGAGACTAACCACGATTAGTCTCTTGAATGCTTCCCACTTGGAATTTGCTGTTGGTAATATCATCAGTTGGTCCCCACTGTACAGAATTTAAAAACTGTCTGAGACCACTGTAGTCACCTTTACGGAAGCAAAAACCCTTTCCTTTACCCCTGATTATATCTTTAAGTAAATCCTACATCAGTACACTGTTATCACTGCCACCTAATGGTTCCTTTATCTGCAAATTCTTAATGCACGAATAATCACTGCTGATAACCAGATGAAGAGTATTACACTCTCTGGTTGCTTCTGCAACATGCCACTGCAGAAAACAATTATCCAATAAATCCACAAAGTCTTGCTAGTGTGCGAGTGACCAACCCACAAGTTCCAGTCAATATCTGGGAAGTTAAAATCTTCCATTACAGGCAACTCTCGGTTGTTTGTCATGTGTATCTTGCATGCCTTTTACGATACGTATCATCTACATTACGCTATTTTAAAGCATTAAACCATGCACTAAACATCAAATAGCTTATACCAGTGTTTCCCAAACTACTGAGATCTATGGACCCCTTCAAAATTGAAAAAAAGTTTACGCACCCCCTTCAAAAATAAAAAAAAAAGTTTGCGGACCCCCTATATTTTTTGGGAAACACTGTATATATGCATATGTTTCTGTGTGTGTATATATGTATGAACACTGGGTTTTCTGAAAAGAAAATTCAAAGTTTTATGTTTAAAACAACTCAACTTTATTCCTATTTTTACATAAATATATAATAACCTTATTTATCATCATTTTGCTAAACATAGAACGAATAATTTGAACAGTTCCAGAGGGTCGTTTCGCAGATCCCAGTTTGGGAACCACTGATCTATACAGTATGTTTTATTGTAATTCATGTATGTATGCATTATGGTTTATTGTATACGATACATAACTTACAGTAAAATAAGGAAACAATAAAAAAACAAGATATCGTACATGCTAATTTTAATTTATCGTATACAATAAACCATAATGCATACATACATTACAATAAAACATACTGTATAGATCAGTGGTTCCCAAACTGGGATCTGCGAAACGACCCTCTGGAACTGTTCAAATTAAAAACAGAGTTACAAAACAGAAATGAAAGCAAGTACTAACATTACTTGCATCATCTGCAAGTAATGTTAGTACTTGCCTCATCTGCAAGTACGTTGAATACATATATGTACTGTACATATATGTATTCAACTTTTACTCACCAATATCTTCATCAGAGTTCAATATTTTCCACATAAGTGACACCAGGTGCAGATGAGGTAGATGGAAAGGCATCTGATAATGAAGAAACAGCTGGGTTTCCCACTTTATTAAAATATAGTTTTATAGAAGATTGCACAGTTAGTTTCTTTTTATCTTCAAAAATCTCACTGTAGCATGCTAGACAGTCATAAATGCCTCTTTTCACTCTTGCAATTCTTTCCATATTTACTTCTTTTTCTTCAAAGATTGCCAACCCCTCAGAAATTGATTTAAAAGCTGCAGCCATTTTCTGCCTTGTAAATATTCTGGAAGGCTGGGGAATATCAGTTTATTCTGTTACTTCAGAATTTAGGTGTCTCTCTATTTCAGTTATTTCATGGGTTGTTAATTCCCCAAAATGCAAGTCCAAAAGCTCTCTCAACATCAGTCACATCAAGGTCGAGGTCCATGTAATTGCCCAGCTCAACAATTTCTTCAGGACAGAATCACTTAAATTATTCACAAACTGTGGACACAAGCTATTAACCATGTCGGGAATATGCCTTAATCTTTTGACTGGCTATAGAAAACAGCTGACTAGCATGACTTCTCAGTATGTGGGATAGGTGGCTGCATACGTTTTACATTCCGCTTACATTGTGGTAATCCCTTTAACCCTTAACTTGCGCTTTCAAATTTCTTAAATTGCCTTGTTTGGCCAAAGGCCACAGATGAGATGGAAACAAAGCATACAAAGTTAGGTCACTCATAATCTGTTCGTTACATGGAAATTTTCTTCATTTTACAGAAACTTTTAAATGTAATTACCAAAAGGAATTCAAAAAATTCGCTATAAAGAAGTTCGTTAAACACAGGTCCTACTGTAATTAAATCAAAAAAAAACAATTTAAAAATATAACTGGTCAAATTCGCCCCACCCTAGTTCTGGCTCTGTATACAAGAGAAGGTAGATTACGAGAAATCTTTGGCAAAGGATGCTAAGAAAAGCAGCAAGGAATTCTTTACATATATAAACTCTAGAAGAAGGGAGATGAATCAGATGGGTCCACTTGATATCGAATGAGTATTTTGCATCTACATTCATACATGAGGAGTTATTAAGGGAGGAAAATGGCAGAAGTTTATCAGAGTGTAACAGGGTGCTTAATGATTTGGTAATAACTGAGAGTAAAGTGGAGGAGAAATTGTTGAAGTTAAAAAAAAAAGAAAGACACCTGGTGCTGATGGGATCTATCCAGTTATATTAAAGGAAATTGCAAAGGAAGTAAGCCAAACCCTTAGCTATAATTATGAGAGCATCCTTGCATTCAGGGAAGTCCCCACGGACTGGAGATATGCAAATATATCCCCACTTCACAAAGGGGGATCTAAGGATGACATGAGTAATTACAGACCAGTTAGTTTAACTTTTGTTCCAGGAAAATAATGGAGTCACTGGTTACAGATGCATTGCAGGATCATCTACACAAGATTGCAGTAATAATTCAGACAGCATGGGTTTTTTAAGGGAAAGTCTTGTCTGACAAACTTGATTGGATACTATAATATGGTAACAAAGGAACTGAATGCAAAAACTAATTTTGATATCATAGATTTGGATTTCAGGAAAGATTTTGACACTGTTGTGCATGGAAGACCACTGTACAAATTGGAGCAGTATGGCATTAAGGGTAAGTTGCTACACTGGATAAAAGGGTGGTAATCAATGGATGCTGCTCTTCATGGACTAATGTTATTAGTGGAATCTCCCAGGGTTGGACCCATTGTTGTTTTCTATAGTTATCAACGATATTGATGAAGGTATATCAAGCTTAATGTTGAAGTGTGCAGATGATACAAAGGTTGGCAGGGTTGTTAATGACAGTAATGGCAGTGTGCTACTGCAACAGGATCTAGAAAATTTCGGCAGATGGGCTAAGAAGTGGCAACTGATGTTTAACATTGATAAATGCAAAGTACTGCGTATGGGCAGAAGTAACCCCAGAGAAACGACCAGCTGTGTGGTACTAGACTGGAAAAAGAGCTGTGAGTAACTGTGCAATCAGATATGAAGTTTTCTGAGCAGTGCAGACAGGATGCCGGAGCAGATCATGGTGTATTGTCAATGGTCAGGCCACATCTTGAGTGCTGCATACAGGTCTGGAGGCTTCATTTTAGGAAGGATATAGAGCTGCTGGAACCAGTACAGAGAAGGGCAATGGGATTGCTGAGGGAATGAAGGGGGTCCTCTTATGAAGAGAAGCTTAAGTTCTGCAAATTGCAGCGGCTGGAGACTAGACATCTTCGAGGTGATCTGATCGAGGTATATAAGGCCTTGAATGGGTTCAGCACGATGAATTCTGATGGGATTCTTCTGATTGCTGAGATTATGAACCTAAGGGAGAATAAATTCAAATTGAGGGAAGGCAGTTGTAGAATAGATGTGCAGAAATTTGCCTTTAGCCAGCAGGTGGTTAATTGATGGAACAAACTTCCATCTGTTGTTGTTGAATTTTATAGCTTAAATAAATTCAAAGATGAACTAGACAAACTTTTAGAGGGAATGCATGTGTGAATTTTTTTTTTTTTTTTTGGCTGATGCTACATAAGCTCATAAGCTTGCTTTCTTGCATTACATGTCTCCATTACTATTACTAATCACATCAAGAGTATTGCTTTCTCTTGTTTCTTGCTGTGTAAGGATCAATCATTGAATAAATCCACAAAAGTCTTGGTACTGTGTAAGTGACCAAACTACAAGTTCCGGTCAATATCTGGAAAGTTAAAATTCCCTATTATAAGACATTCTGATTTATTGGCACACTCTATATGTCTGTATAGCTGTTCATTATCCTCACCACAATCATTAGGTCTATAATACATTCCTACCTTCATTTTTATTTTCCCATTGCTTTTGTCACACCCAGGTGTGACAAAAGCAATGGGGAAATAAATAAAAGCCAGTGCAATGACAACATTGCACTGGTAACTCTCTGGTAACTCAGAAATTTTTTTTTTTTTTTTTTTTGGGTGGTGTGGCAAAAGCCTCAGGCGGCTAATAATAATAATAATGTCACATTTGATGATTTGACCAGCCCTTCAAATTTATTTATTATGCTCCTAGGATTAGTACACATAAAGACTCCTAGCAGATCTTGAAATAATACAAATAATATTACAAAATTGTAATATTAAAATAATACAAAAAAAAATACACATAAAGACTCCTAGCAGATCTTGAAATCCTCAACACCCGGCTTTCCAGGCTGCTGCTTATTCTAACAGAGGCAGTGAAAGAATCATTGCTTCTGTTATCTTCTGTAAAGCTATGTTTTCCAAACCACCTAACACTGCCTTGATAGCATCAGCAAATATCCACGTGCCCCCTTCTATTTCAGTGCATCCCATCCTTGTAAAAAAATTTCTTCTATTATCAACCCCAGACTGAGAAAAATTCTATCCTATGAGCCTTGCACAGGCTTTCCAAGGCTTTACTGATTGACAGGGATATCTTATCATGTACTCCAATCTTTCCCATGTTGTGTCTGAGATTGCAGCCACACTCAATTTAAACCCTATCCAACTTTTTCTCAACATTGCTTTGTAATTGTTAATTAAATCCTCAATATCATTAGTACCAACATGTACAACAATATCACCTTTTGTGTCATTAAAGATGACAGTTGCTCTACATCTTTAGCCTCTGGCAGACATACCCTGTTTCTATTTCACCTATCCTTTATGAACTTCATTTTTCCTGCTTCCTTGACAATTAGTCACCAACTATAGCTACTTCCCATAGGACCAAGGATCTCTGCTGCATTGGGCTGGGTGGCTGAGTGCTTGATGGTCCCTCTCTTTTAATCCTTCAAGAACATCAAACCTATTCTTCAGCCCTCATATATTCAGATCAGAATGCAAGTCTGTGCTTAACCTGCAATGAACACACACAAAGGCATCTCCTATGGCTGTATCATATTCAGCTAGAGACAGTTTCACAAAAAAGGACACATGTAATAATGCTCTTTTTGTGATTCGGCAGAGAACTTTCTTTGGAAGTTCTCCCCTAAACCAAAGCATTCCTATATTTTGATAGGCAGCTACTAAGGTTACTTTGAGCCCTTTGCTTTGCTGCTGTAATCTGAGGCTTAATTTAGTTGAAATTTAATTTGAAAACAACATGCTAAACTTAGAGATCAAAAAGAATAATCCTACGCTAATCCCACTTATTTAATGCAGTACA
Source organism: Mastigoproctus giganteus (assembly GCF_048544385.1). Classification (NCBI taxonomy): domain Eukaryota; kingdom Metazoa; phylum Arthropoda; class Arachnida; order Uropygi; family Thelyphonidae; genus Mastigoproctus; species Mastigoproctus giganteus. Next base: position 163,612,181 of record NC_143577.1, read on the forward strand.
GACTACGAAATTACGTTATGTTATGTGACATAGACATGTAACTTAGATGTGTTTCTATTCTGATACTAATTACATTGCTATCAATACAGAATAATGGCAGCAAAATTCAAACATTCTTATCGAATGCAACACAAATACGACAAAAGTTGACTGTAATTTTTGAAGGATTTATACAAAGGCCATGTAACAAACTCAACGTTTATCAACTAAATCAGAAAATCACAAATAATAACTACACTACTAATTTTAAATCAAAAGTTACAAAAAAAGGAAAAAAAAAAAATCTTAATTTTTAAGCAATACAGAAAGTTCCACTTAGTGGCTCCCAAAAAAGGCTGTGCATCATCAGTAGATTTTTAAACAGCTGACCTGACAGATACACTAATCGACTCACCAATTCATTAAATTTGAATAGTGGCCCTTATGCAGTGAAAAATTATGCTGTAACAGATCAGGGCACTTACAAGGCAACTAACCACTCACACAGAATAACAGTCAAATATGAGTACCAGGGTCAGGTCATCCTGAGGGTGCAAGGGGTACACTGTACCTGGGAGCCAACGTTCAAGGGGTGCCTGAAAACCTGAAACTTACATACACATATGAAGAAAATTTTAAAGGGGGGGCACCAAATTGCGATTGGTACACATACCCTAAGAATGCCTCTGATGAGTACATCCAAATGAAATTGACCTACAGATGATAGTGGGACATTAGCTTCTCAACTCATTACTAACCATATTTATTTTTAGTTAGACACTAAATAACTAAATAATACACATTAACCAAGCAAGTAATGACGAAAATAATAAAGGAAAGAAAAATGGAAAAAAAAAAGGGAAAGTCAGTACAGCAAACTTCAGTGGCTGCAAAACATTACATACCACATGTTGCAGAAATATAATATAAAATAAGAATATGCCAGTTGCATGGCATGTAGAAAACTGAAAAAAACTTAGGAAAAATGGCACAGTTTCATATTTCATATCCCCATGACCATTTGAATTATAGCATTTTGTAAACAATTAATTTGCAGGGCACTCATACATTTAAGTCAGTTTGGCAAACTGGCTGAATTATGTTCTGACCAATTCTGAAGTCTATCCATGTCATTCTGAAGGAGTGCTGTTTGATACTGTCTATTAACTCTTCTTCTGTTTTTGATATCTTCTGCAAATTCTGACATCACTCCTTGTATCTCTTCATCAATGCCATTTAGGAAAATCAGAAAGAACAGGAGTCACATGGCAGCATCACCTGAGAGGCACCACTTTCAGCAAGAATTCCAGCACAATCTGGAGTAACAATTAATCAGAGCCCTCTGTCTCCTGGCCTGCAGCTATCCATGTGATCCATCTAAGCATCACCCTAATACCAGCATGTTCTAGCTTATACTGTAACCTCTAGGCCAAATGCTTTGCTAAAATCCAAATAAAGAATGAAATTATTTCCTACATCTAGTGCATTAGAGATTGTGTCAAAATAATTAAATAGGTTAGTTAAACATTCTGCAGTTTCATATTTCATAACCAGGATTATGTTTAATAAGACTTTGTTTCCCCCCAAACTGCTAGCTTGGGGGGAGACAAAGACCAATAGATTGACAGTAGCCACTGGCAGAGGTGAAAGAGATTCTTGCACTGCTTCTATTAGAATGAGCAGAAGCCTGAAAAACAAGATGCATGGTATTTCAGAGACTGCTGGGAGCCATTGCGGTACAAGTAAACACATGGGTTGTGTTAGAGTAGCTAAGAATAGAAACAGGTGCAGGTATACTTGCGTGTACACCAATGCTAGGAGTTTAGTAAATAAATTTGATGAATTTGAGGTATTGCTCAAAACATCAAAGGCAGATATTGTTGGGATATCAGAGACGTGGTGTCACACAGATATAAGGGATGCAGAACTGCAATTTGGGGAGTACAACGTCTACAGAAAGGATAGACAGGATAGGAAGGGGGGAGGGGTTATGCTATTAGTTAAGAAACACATAAAAACCAAGGAAGTGAAGCCAGTCGACATCGCCGGACAGTGCAGTGTTGAGTCAGTTTGGTGTGATATAAGCATTGGGAGATCAAAATTGAGAGTAGGAGTGTGCTATAGGCCTAATGACTCTGATGAGTATAATAAGGAACTGTACAGGGAAATAGAGTGGGCCAGTAAATCAGAGAGTCTTATAATGGGAGATTTTAATTTCCCAGACATTGACTGGAATTTGGGGGCTGGTTACTCACACACTAGCAGGGCTTCTGTGGATTTATTGGATGATTGTTTTCTACATCAGCATGTTCGGGAGGCAACTAGAGGGAGTAATACTCTTGTTTTGATTATCAGCAGTGATTCTTCATGCATTAAGAATCTGCAGATAAATGAACCACTAGGTGGCAGTGATCACAGTGTGCTGAAGTGGGATTTACTCAAAGAGGTAACTACCATTAGGGGTAAAGGGAAGGGTTATTGCTTCCGTAAAGGCGACTACGATGGGCTGAGACAGTATTTAAATTCTATACAGTGGGACCAACTGATGATGTTACCAACAGCAAATTCAAAATGGGAAGCATTCAAAGAACTTATCTTGGAAGCTACTAGGCTTTACATACCAACTAAGAAATATTGTTCAAGGTTTAGGCCAAATGGATGTCAGATGAACTAATGAGGCATATGGCAGAGAAGAAAAATGCATGGGATACTTACAAATTAACACATGACACAGAAGCCTATGATAGATACAAGTTGATATGCAACCAAGTTACAAAGGAGGTTAGGCAGGCGAAGGCAGATTACGAGAAATACTTGCAAGGGATGCAAAGAAAAACAGCAAAGAGTTCTTTACTTATGTAAACTCTAGAAGGATGGGGTGGATGGGATCTATCCAGTTATATTAAAGGAGGCAGCAAAGGAAGTAAGCAAACCCTTAGCCATAATTATGAGAGCTTCCTTGGAATCAGAGGCGGTACCCATAGACTGGAAATGTGCAAATGTGACCCCAATTCACAAAGGAGGATCAAAGGCTGACACAAGTAATTATAGACCTGTGAGCTTAACTTCTGTTCCAGGAAAATTAATGGAGGCACTGGTTAAAGAAGCACTGCAGGATCATTTAGACAAGACTTCAGTTATAGCTCAGACACAGCATGGTTTTGTTAAGGGGAAGTCTTGCCTGACCAACTTGATTGGATACTATGATGCAGTCACAAAAGAACTGGATGCAGGGAATAACTTTGATATTATATACTTGGATCTTAGAAAGGCTTTTGATACTGTTGCACATGGAAGACTGCTACACAAATTGGAGCAGTGTGACATTGGAGGCAAATTGCTGCTATGGATAAAGGGGTGGTTAAGGGGGAGAAGACAGAGAGTGGTAATCAATGGACACTGCTCATCGTGGACTAATGTTATTAGTGGAATCCCTCAGGGCTCAGTGTTGGGTCCATTATTGTTTTTTGTATTTATAAATGATATTGATGATGGTATATCAAGCTTAATGTCCAAGTTTGCAGATGATACAAAGGTTGGCAGGGTTGTCAAGGACACTACTGACACTATGCTGCTGCAACAGGATCTGGAAAGGTTGAGCAGATGGGCTGAGAGGTGGCAAATGAAGTTTAACATTGACAAATGTAAAGTACTACACATGGGAAACAGCAACCCCAGAGCAACGTATCAACTCTGTGGTACTACACTGACAGTGGTAGAGAATGAAAGGGACTTGGGGGTGGTTGTGCAGGCAGATATGAAGTTCTCTGAGCAGTGCAGACGGGCTACAAGAGTAGCTCATGGAGTATTGTCAATGATATACAGGAATTTTTCCAGCAGGGATAAGGAGGTGATTATTCCACTGTATAAGGCAATGGTCAGGCCACACCTAGAGTACTGTATACAGGTCTGGAGGCCTCATTTCAAGAAGGATGTAGAGCTGCTGGAACGAGTACAGAGAAGGGCAACAAGATTAGTGAATGGAACAAAGGGGTGCTCTTACGAAGAAAGGCTTAAGTTTTGCAAATTACAGTGTCTGGAGACTAGGCACCAGCGAGGTGATCTGATAGAGGTGTATAAAGCCTTGAATGGTTTAAGCATGCTCAATGCTGATGGGATTCTTCCTCTAGCTCAGAAAAATCACCTGAGAGGGCATAAATTCAAATTGAGGAAAGACAGATGTAGGATAGACGTGCGGAAATTTGCCTTTAGCCAGCGGGTGGTTGGTTGGTGGAACAGACTTCCATCCCTTGTGGTGGAGGTTGATAGCCTAAATAAGTTTAAGGCTCAGCTGGACAGGTATTTTGAACGAACAGAGGGGTGAAGTGGAAGTGGGTTTTTTTTCCTTTTTTTTTTTTTGGCTGATGCTGCATAAGCTTGCTTTCTTGCATCAAATGCCTCTACTAATGCTAATGCTAAGACTTAATAAAACAATGCTGAATATCCTTCAGAATTCCATTTTTAATTAAATTTCCCTGAGTTGTACCCTTGACCAGTGAATTGCTGCTGTAGTTACTCACTTTGCTCTGAGAACTGCCTTTAGGTATCACGCGACATGTCTCCAGTCAAAAGATGCCTTAATAATTAACCTAAATGGTTCGAGGTAATCTGGCCACCTCCCTCAAAATTCCTGGGTGTACGTCATCAACTCCAGGAACCTTACTTTACCTTTAGGCTCAAGAGATTTTCTAATAAACAATCTTCTTCCATTTCAATATTGCTAATTTCACGCTGCCCAGCTTCATTTGCACAGTGTCTTCTCATCATGAAGGGTCTTTGTCTATAAATTTCAATACAAAGTACCTATAAAATTCACCTGTAAATTTAATATATGCTGGGTTATCCAAGATTTTCCCTGCCCATCAATAGAAGGATTCAACCCAAATTGTTCTTTGTATTCACAAAGGACAATTTGGATTGTTCATTGTATCACATGGAACAACTTGGAACATTGTATTCATAAATGTGAAAAACTTCTTGTCAATGTTCTTTGTTCTCTTAGCCAGTAACTTCTCATATTCAGGCTTTACCAGCCTAACCTTTTCTGTGGTAATAGCAGTAATAGCAACTTGTGGCTGTTACAGATTTCAGTACTTTTCATCACTGTATAACTTTCCCATGCCATATCTTTTTACTACTCTATTAAACTGATTTTTATTATTATTATTATTTTATTATTATTATTAGCTATATGGTGCAAGGAAGCTTGAGGCTTATGCTGCACCAGCCAAAAAAAATAAATAAATAAATTCCCAAGTTACTCAGAGAGAGAGAGAGAGAGAGAGAGAGAGAGAGAGAGAGAGAGAGAGAGAAAGAGAGGAGAGGAGAGAAAGAGAAGTAGAAGGAAATCACCTAGAAAGAGAAGAATGATGATATCCAGCTCAGGACCCTGGGTGTGCCAAGCCCACACTCACAAGATGTGAGCCCCTGGGATTTGATTGTCCATCACAGAATCCTCTTCACGCTATGCATTCATGGCTTAACTGCTCACCAATTCATTAAATTTGAATAGTTATAAAAGGTATTCCATAATTCTAATGTATTTGTCCTACCTGTGCTAATTTCCCAGTTGATGGAGGCCATGCAATACCTTAAACTCTCATGGTTACCTTTATGAAATTAAAATTCATGCCTTTTGCCTTTAATAACTCCCCCCCCACTGCATCACCTCGTTATTCAATTTCACACCATTCCATTTGCTCATCCATTCCATCTGTACATAGAGGTCTGTAACATATCCTGTTTGCATTTCATCATTGCTTCCACTACCTTACATAAGTAGTATTACAATTCTTGTTAATTTATTTGATATTCTATTAACTTATTTAGTTCTGGTAATTGTTCACCCAAACTGTGGACAAGTTGGGGAAGGCAATGAGAAACCACCCCAACTACTTTATCCCTAGGTATGGCATACAAATCAAGAGTTATGAGACCTGGCAGTGAGCCAAAGGGTATGGCCTAGAAAGGGAGTTCAGAGGGTTACGTCATTAACCAGCAAAACCCACAAGATGTAAGCAGGAAATATAGGAGAGATGGCAAGAAGAAAAGTAGAAAGATAGGTAGCTTGAATGTTAGGACAATGAACAGTATGGATAAATTAGAGAACTTGAAATGAGGTAAAATAAATATTGTGGGGTTGTGTGAGACAAGATAAAAAGAGAAAAGTAACTTTCAAAGTGACAGGGTTAAGGCTTTATATTCTGGAGGTAATGATTAAGAATGGAGTGAGTGGTTTTGAGTAAGCAGTGTCTGAAAGTGTGGAAGAGGTGGACTATCAGTGATAGGCTCATGGTTATAAGAATGAAAGCAGAACCAAAAGGAATGAACATTAGTACAAGTATATATGCCAACAACATAATGTAAGGAAGAGGAGATTTATGAGAAACTAGAAAATTTAGTTGAGAGAGATCAGGAAGATAGATTTTTTTCTGATTATGGATTAATGGAATATAGTAGTTGGAGAAGGAAAGGCCAGAAATTATGTGGGACAGTATGGGCTGGGTAAGTGGAATCAAAGAGGGGAAAGGTTAGTGGACTTTTGTAAGCAGAATAATTTAATGGTATTAAATTATTCTGCTTGGTTAGACAACATAAAAGAAGGAGATATACACCAAGGTATAGCTTAGCCAAAATCTTCCTTCCCCAGGCATTTTTCATGTTAGCATTAGCATTAGTAGAGACATATGATGCAAGAAAGCAAGCTTATCCAGCATCAGCCAAAAAAAAAAAAAAAACACGCTCCCATTTCACCCCTCCATTCGTTCCAAGTACCTATCCAGTTCAGCCTTAAATTTATTTAGGCTATCAACTTCCACAACAAAGGATAGAAGTCTGTTCCACCAACCAACCACCCGCTGGCTAAAGGCAAATTTCCACACATCTATCCTACATCTGTCTTTCCTCAATTTGAATTTATGCCCTCTCAAATGATTATTCTGAGCAAGAGGAAGAATTCCATCAGCATTGAGCAATGCTGATGGAATTTGTTTGGAAGTTGATAGCCTAAATAAATTTAAGGCTGAGCTGGACAGGTACTTTGAATGAACGGAGGGGTGAAATGGGAGTGTGTTTATTTATTTATTTTTTTATATTTTTTGGCTGATGCTGCATAAGCTTGCTTTCTTGCATCATATGCCTCTACTAATGCTAATGCTAACGTGAAAAATGCCTGGGGAAGGACGATTTTGGCTAAGCTATACCTTGGTGTGAAGAACTCTCATACCTGCCCAGGGCCAGATATATATTCTGACCATAACATTATTATAATGGATGTAGAATTAAAGTTGAAAGGATTAGAGCAGGGGTGGGAAACCTTTCTAGTACCAGGAGTGAATTGCAAGCACATAAGAACCTGTGGGGGCACATTTTTGCTAAGAAAAATAATGAATCTTAAATTTTATAAATTCATAGGTATGCATGCGATCACACTAAGCAATATTAATTAAAACGTTATAATGCATTAATTAACCACATAGTTATAATGCTTTAAATACCAAAACACCAAAGACACCATAGTTATAATGTTTTAATTCGAATGAAACTATCCATCACCAATAACAAGACCTAATAAGACAGAGACAATATGTGTAAGCATGTTTTTGGGGGAGAAACAAATACTAAATGCTAAAATTGGCTGTAATAACGTGTGACCATTAAGTCTCAATTCATATGTATTCCAACTCATGATTAATGTCACAAGACAAGCATTATGGCTTGTCTTGTGACAATAATCATGAAAACAGAAATTTGTTTATAGAACGCTTCAAACAACTTATATTAAATGACTGTTTTGCCCTTAAGGCTTATGCCATTTTTTCATATGGCATTTTAGAGGACTTCGTCAGTGAGTGGTTTCAAATTTGACTGGGGGCAAAATTTTGCCCACAGGCAAATGGTTTCCCATCCCTGGATTAGAGGGACAAAAAAAAAGAGAAGATTGAACATGGAGAGAATAATAACAAGGAAGGATATTATGGAGGCAACATTAAGGGAAAGGCTATTATTGGATAGGGATGGTCATATGGATAATCAAAATATAAATGGTTAATGAGTATGTTTAAGAGACAATATGCAGAAATGTGCTGAAGAGGAAATAGCACGCAGGCGTGGTTGACAGAGTATATATATATATATACAGCCACTCCCCAATTAACGTAAGGGTTGCGTTCCGTGGAACTTTATGTAAGTCAGAATTTCCCCCATGCTTGTGTAGCACTCACAACTGTGTTCGCTGAACTGATTGAATCAAAAAAGAAATGTTCAACAAACACATAAATAGAATTATTTATTGTATTTATTAAATTTTTTATCTCATGTGCAGGAAAAATTACAAAAGCGTGCAATTTAAAAAATTTCAAAATTATAAAATTACAAAAAGAGAGAGGAGACAGGCATAATGTCAGCAAGTTTTACCTTTCGAGCACTGTTGCCAGAATCGATGTCTTCAGCTGATAAGTATGCCACTGTGGAAATTTAGAAGGGGTCGGCTGCTCAACCTTATGAAAGAACATATTAATGGATGACTGGATGGTGGCTTGTTTCTTTTCATCGTAAATTTCTTTGTAGCAAGCAAGCAAGCATATCATTCACCCCTCTGTAAACTTTTAAGAATCATTCGCTGTCAGGATCCATCTTCTCAAACCTCGCCATTGCTGATGCAATTTCACAAAATGCCATTGCCATCTCTCTCTCTCTCTCTCTGGTGATGAAGCATCTCGGCTCCGTATTTGGTTCATCTTGAGCTTCGTCAGCATTTTCTTCTTTCACTATTGCTGCCTGCAAGTCAATAAGTTTTTCGTTAGATAATTCCTTCTCTTCTTCCTCTATTAACTTCTCCACGTCTTTGGCAACAACCTCCAACTGAAGTAGCTCTGCAACCTTTAGAATCTTATCTGTAACCTCTTCACATGATTCATCTTTTTCAAAGCCTTTTACGTGCCGTGGGCATATTTTCTTCCATGCGGCATTTAAACAATTTTTAGTAATTTCTGCCCAGGCCTTATTAATGTTTAAGATGGCGTGGTAAATATTGTAAGATTTCCAAAAGTCTCTTTAATGTAAAATTTTTCTCATCGTCTACTGCAAACAATGCCTGAGCAAATGTTGTGTGTAAACAGTATGCTTTTAAATTTGAAATAACACCCTGATCCATAGGTTGGATGAGTTAAGTTGTGTTTTGCGATGGAAATATGACTCAGGTTCGAATTGAAATCATCTAGATCTGCAGGATGTCCAGGAGCATTATCTAATAGAAACAAAATCTTGAAAGGAACATTGTTGTCTTTACAATATTTTTCAACCTTGGGAATGAAGCAGCATTTAAACCAATCTTCAAAGAGAGATATTGTTATCCATGCTCTCTGGTTCGATCGGAAATGCATGGGTAGGGCGGCTTTATTGATGCCCTTAAATTTACGAGGATTTCCAGAATGGTACACAAGCAGTGGTATTAATCTGTAATCTCCCACTGCATTAGCCCCGAGAAACAGCGTGGCCCTATCTTTTGAAGCCTTGAAACCTGGCACCGTCTTTTCCTCTTTGGCAATGTATGTATAATCCGGCATTTTTTTCCAATACAGAGCAGTCTCGTCAACATTAAAAATTTGCTGTGCTGAATAGTCGCCTTCATCAATAATTTTTATCAACACATCACAAAATTTCTCTGCAGCTGCAGAATCGGCATTGGCGACTTCACCGAATACATTAATGTTTTGGAAACCAGCGTGATGCTTGAACCTATTAAACCACCCGTTGCTTTCCACGAACTTGGCATGGGGTTCACCGTACTTATCCCAAATAGCTTCATAAATACTTTTTGCTTTTGTTTGAATGGCCATTGGACTCGGGGGCACTGGCATCTGAATCTGATTTTCCATCCATATTATTAAAGCTTATTCATTTGGGGAATATATAACATCCACACCTAATGGTACAAGAATCAACTGCGAGCACACACACACACACACACACACACACACACACACACACACACACACACACACACACACACACACACACACACACACATACACACACACACACACACACACACACACACACAGTGGGGCAGTTCACCCAGATAATAAGGCACCCTGATACAATTCCAGACTATCCAACTCAATGAATCATCTACCTGAAGGCTAAGGACAAAGACACCACAAACCCGGCTAAGTACAGACAAATCACCTGTCTCCCAACAATGTACAAGATACTGACCAACTGCATAACTAAGAAGATATCAAACCATTTGGAGTGCCAGAACTTCATGGCCAAGTAGCAGAAGGGATATAAGTAGAGGGTGCAAGGAGCAAGTGACCACTGATTCTGCAGTTATGGAACAAGCCTATAAGAAGAACATCAACCTGCACAGGGCCTACAACGTCTACAGCAAGGCCTCTGACTCCATGCCCTATAGCTGGCTTAGACACTGAAAGTCTGCAAAGTCAACTCGACCCTGACACACTTCCTAGAAGCAACCATGGCAAAATGAAGGACAACCATCAAGGTCGAGAACATCACAACCATACTGATGCTCATCAGAAGAGGAATGTTCCAGTGCGATGCCCTGGGTCCACTACGGTTCTGTCTAATACTCAACCCACTGTCCACCATGCTCAACAATGGCAAGTACAGATATGCCCTTAAAGAAGAGAGGAAGAACCTATACACCCTCTCCCCCCTGATGAACATGGATGACATCAAACTCCAACAGCTACTTCAAATCATTGAAGAGTTCAGCACTGACGTCAGGATGTAATTTGGCCTAGACAAATGCAAGACCCATGAATTTGCATCAAGGACATCCAGTTGGATGAAACTACCAGCTGAAGACTTGTGAAGAGATCGAAGCCATGGCAGAGGGAGAAACGTATAAATACCTGGGGATGATGCAAACCCACCAGTTAGAACACAAGGAAATCAAGGTTCACCTCACTGGGAAATAACATCAGAGACTGAAAAACTTGCTAAAATCAAAGCTGAATAGCGGGAATACAGTCACAGCCATAAACACATGTCCCAGTACTAACGTACTTCTTCAGGATTATAGATTGGACCAGCACTGAGGTGGAGGAGATCGTGAGATCGACTAGGATAATGAAGACAAAGAGGTGCCAACACTACCCAAGGTCAGCCATTGAGAGACTGACCATAGTCCGTAAAGAAGGAGGGAGGGGACTGACTGACCTTATTGAACAAGAGAAGAAGGTGATTAAGAACCTATGGGATTGCTTCTAGGAAAACACAGCACCTATATAGAAAGATAGAAAATGGCACACAACATTCAAGCTCAACAAGTGGACCACACTCCATAGCAGACACTACAATGTCCTCCATCAAGACTACATAAATAAGATGGCTTCCAACACTTGGCTCATGAATGGAAGGCTTTTCTCCGAGACCGAAGGCTTGATGCTCACCATCCAAGACCAGGTAATCAACACCAGGAAATACATCTCCAAGGACCCTGAAGTAACAGATGACACATATCGACGATGCCACCTGGCCCCAGAAAAAATCCAAGCACATCACCACAGTATGCAGTGTGATCACCCATATGGAGTACACTCACAGACATGACCAGGTGGCCAAGATAATACATCAGAAGCAATCACAAAAATACCAGCTGATCAAAGAAAGTTTGCTGTGTTACAAGTACAAGTCTCAGGTTACACTAGAGACCACTACACATAGACCATGCCATCATAACAGACAAGATATTCCTGCACAACAGATATAACCGTCACTGACAAGTAAAATGGCTACCTACCTGATTGTCATAACAGTGCCCAACACTAGCAACCTCCAGAAAACATACAATGAAAAGATCAGGAAGTACTCAGACTTAAGACAGGAAGTCAAAGATATGTGGCAGATGGAAAAGTAATGACTGTCCTGATCATTGCGTCAACTACCGGCATGGTGCCAAAGAGCCTCCATAAAGAACCTAGCAACAATAGGCCTCCCAGAGAACACTTACATGAAACTCCAGAAAGTCACAATCTTGAACATCTGTAGGATAGTAAGTTCCTCTACCAAGAGTAACAATAGTAACGATAATAGTAATTAGACACAATGAACCATCCCATGCACTTGGCACCAATACCCGTCATGGGGCAGAAAAAAATCCCATATAAAGGAGAAAAAGGTTTTTTTATAATACATTACTTCACACAGATCCTATGCATGAGTTCTAAATCTGGAAAAGCTTTTGTCCCAGTCAGGCTGATAAGATGCTTACTCCTCCCCAACTATCTTCTTGCCTGTTCTTCCCAGCAGATACACTCTGGTTCCAGTCCACCTATCCTTATTACAAAAAAAAAATGTTATCCATTTCCCTGACAATGGGATTGCCCAATACAACTAAATCCGCTTGAATCAGAGCAGTATGAACTGACTACTCTGGAAGTTGATAGGTTAAATAAATTTGAGGAACTGGACAGGCATTTGGAGGAAATGGTGTGATTTTTTTTTTTTTTTTTTGGCTGATGCCGCATAAGCTCATACACCTGCTTTCTTGCATCACATGCCACTACTACTACTACTACTCTTTTCTGAAGATAAATTGGAAGTGTCTCTATTTTGAGTCCCAAATAAGTCCCAGTTTTATTTGTCTTTAAGATATCCATATATTTCTAGAGTGGCCAAATTTCTTCATCTAGTAATACACTAAGTTTTAATTCAGCATTGATATAATCTCATTTGGGAACAAATGAAAGAATAATCGGTTGGGATAGAATTTTCTACCAGACTGACTTTGGAATATATGCCACAATCCATACAAGTAGTGAAATCATGATTCATATGTGCACTTACAACCATTCTTGTCTGAATCATTATATTCTTGGATGAAGTATCTGAAGTGGACATTGTAGCAACCATTATTAATGTAAGAATTTGTGATTGCAATACTAGTATACCGGTATTAATATCAATATTTTACATAACAAAAATCAAAGTGAAAACAGAAAAAGTATGTGAAGCAAAATATTTATTTTGGGTAAAAAATATATAAATATGTAAAGTTATGTGATATAACATTATATCACTATCAGATTTTCATTCTAACAGAAATTAACACGTTTATTGATATAATCATATATAATTATTAAAAAATAATTATTTTAATAAACTACACAGTAGAAAAAAGTGCAAAAGTTATTTTAATTCAAACCTGTGTTTGAAAATGAGATCTTAGAAAATAAAGTGCACTGATAATCTGTCTCATCAATGAGCCATGAGTGAATTTTTGTGAAAATATTACTAAGGCAGAGAAAGCTCATTCAAAATTGACACTTGTTGAATGGGTGATGAGGATGTAAAAAAAGTAAAAGTAAACTGCAGCCGTTACAATCCACAGTAGGATGAAAGTCTCCTCAACAATTCACATTGAGGGAAATGGACCATAATTGGCCACACTGGTGCAGTGCAGGTTGGCAGATTGACCGTATTTAGCAGTCAGGGGCTTGAACACTAGTCTATTCAGAGCGTATGCTACTGCACTCCTGCTCCTGATCACTCAGCTATGTAGGCCCCTCAATGGGAATGTAATGGTATGCCAATTCCAAATATTTCCTTCTGATCGCTTCCTCTTCAAATAATCTCATCTCTCGTTTGATAATTTTTAGATCTTTTCAAACTACAGTTTGTTATTTAGTAGGGACTGCAATATTTTTATTGATGGCAAACTAATTTTTATTTCATCAAAAGGCATTTCTGGTTCATTTCACTTTCTTGAAGCATACATGATGCAGAGGTGGAATTAGTAATTTCAACCTCAATACTGTCTCCTTGATATTCCGCTCTTTCGAAAAGTCTTTGAATATAAATAATCCTTGCAATAGAAGCTTTGCTTTGTTGATTCTGATTTTCTTTATCTTCTCAAAAATTATGGAGGTATAGGAGAACACATTTTAAATCAGTGCATCTTTGTTCTACTTGAAATTTTAATGCAGCATACAACTCTTTGAACAGAGAAGAGTTTTCTTCAGCAAGTGATTTCATCATAAACTGTAGAGTTGCACGCAGTTAGCAAACTGGTGTCTTGGTGACATAAAGCTTCAATGGTGAGCTCCACTGGAAGAAGAGTTAAAATTGCAATTGATATAGTATTTCAAATTTGTCTTCGGTGAAATTAATTTTAAAATTTAGATCAATTAATGCTTTTTGAACACAATTTCTTAATTTATAAAATCATTAACATGTTATTCATTCTGGATTCTGGGTAATATTAATCTGTTAAATATAGACTGTGCTGCCACTTTATTAGGTACACCTACGTAGCAGCATGTTGAGCCTCCTTTAGTCTTTAAAACAGCCTGAATTTGTCTAGGCATGGATTGAACAAGATGCTGAAAACGTTGTGCAGGAATGGAGTACCATACAGAGATGAGTGTGTCATGCAGTTCCTTGAGATTCGATGGAAGTGTAGGCCTGCAGTGAACAGTCCTTTTCAGCTCATCCCAAAGATGTTCAATAGGATTGAGATCTGCGGACTGAGCAGGCCACTGCAGCAAAGAAAAGTCATTGTCATGTTCCTGGAACCATTCCATAGTGATTTGGGCTTTGTGCACTGGCGCATTATCCTGCTGGAAGTAACCACCTGACTGAAGATAAACTGTCAACATGAAACTTGGTCAGCAACGATGTGGCAATCAGATGTGAATCTATGGGTATCAATGGACCCAACGTGTGCCAAGAAAACATTCCCCATTCCATAACACTGGGCCCACCACCTTGCACAGTAGTCGTCAGACATGATGGATCCACGGATTCATGTTGTTTTCGCCAAATTCTGAGCCTTCCATCAACATAATGCACCAGGAACTTCGACTTGTCAGACCAAGCAACTGTTTTCCAATCCTTGATAGTCCAGCGTTGGTGTTGCTGGGCCCACAGGAGGCGTGCTCTCTTGTTCTTCATTGATAACAAAGGTACGCGATGTGGCTGTCAGCTGTTGTAACCCATTTGGGACAAAGTGCGACTAGTGGTCCGTTGCGATATTTTGTTCTGCCACCAAGGTTGTATTCTGATGTGATGTGCAACATTGTGGCCTGTCTGTTTGCTTGCACAATTCTAGCCATCCTCCTCTGACCTCTCTCATCAACAAGCGATTTTCTTTCACAGGAATGCCGTTGAGAGGATGTTTTCTGTTCATTGCACCATTCTCGATACACCCTTGAAACTGTGTTGCGTGAAAGGTTCAGGAGAACTGCCATTTCAGAGGTCCAGCACGTTTTGTCCAGCTCATTTTGCACCTACTACCACGTCACGTTCGAAGTCTGTTAGATCACTCCTTTTCCAAATTCTTGCTATGGTTTGTACACTTAACTGATACTAGAAAGGTTGTTCTGCTGCATTCGAAATCAGTTGTGGAAAAATTTATATCTACAACCATGGTCATGTGACTTGCAACATTGTGGGATAAACCATTTATGTGCACAGCAGGGGTGAACCTAATAAAGTGGCAGCACAGTGTATACATTAATACAATAAATAAATTATCGATTATTAGTAGACATAATAATTAAGCATAAATACTTTTATTTATGCTTAATTATGATAAGTATGTTATGAATTGATTGATTATTAGAATAATCAATCAATTCATAACACACAAAATGTCCAAAAATAAGAAAACTTTCAATTATGTTGCAGTATGCTCTACAGGAGACAGTGCTTGATAATACGCTGATTATTACGTCACTATATGTGTCACAGTAACACCTCGCAGACAACTTTCTAACTTCAAATTTGGGAAGCTGTTCATTAACAAGCTGTGAGGTGTCATTAGCTCTGACTGTCGGAAATCTCACTGCTCAGCGCCAGTCACATAGACACATTATTGTCCTCCCAATTACGGACTTATGAAATGTACCGATTGTTTGATGTTTACAGAGCTATCAGGAACGGAACATCATATTGCCAAGAAGGATGTCTTTGTGCCTGATGTAAAGTGTGTGAGGATGTTAGGCAGCAACTCAGCGTTATTATGGGTCCTTATGAAAGCTAGAAGAAAAGGGTGGATGCCCTTGAATGGTTTAAGTTGGATGCCAATTAGTTATCAGCTATCCACATCAATGCCAGAGCTTGCACTTGATCATCAAACAACACAGCAGCAAGCTTCAAGGCAGAATGCATTGGTCCCACGGAGCTAGTTATTGTCAGTGACTATCGTCAGGGAAACAGGAAATATATTGTGCAAAAAAGAATAGGAGGAATAGGACCAAAATATGTCTGCCATGGGCAAAACTTGATGACATTGTAGAGCAGATATCATCTTTAAAGGGCAAAAGAGGTGATACCGTTGTATATGTTAGCACTAATAACATTAAGAGAAAGGAGATCTGCAGACTTAACAATTACAGGGCAATGTTGAAAAAAAATGTTGTGAGTTAGGATTAAATTTTAAAGTGTCTGCAATTCTGCTCAGATGCGAGAGGAGGGAATATACGACGAGAGCTTTGTCAATCAACTCAGCCTGAAGAGATTGTGCTAATATGTGTATCTTTGTGTGCTCCATGTGTGCTAACGTGGGGCAGAATTTTTCTCAGTGTGGTCTGTCTTTGCCAGCAGGAGACATTGCTTCTACAGGGATGGCATATACTTAAATAGAAAGGGTGCAAGAACATTTGCTAATGTTCTTGAGGTGGTGTTAGGTGGGTCGGAAAACTGCTAGCTTGGGGTATACACAGAATAATAGACTAATAAGTGAATCTTCGGGAAAGTGATTCTTGCACTGTTTCTATTGGAAATAACAGCAGGTGGAAAGCACGGTGCCAGGGATTTCAAGGACTACTAGGAGTCATCATGGAACAAGTAAATACATGGGCTATGTTAGGGTAACTAAGAGTAAGAACAGGTGCATGTATACATGCATGTACACCAATGCTAAGAATATAGTAAATAAATTTGATGAATATGAAGCTGGTCAAAACACCAAATATGGACATTGTTGAGATATCAGAGATGTGGTGTCACTCCGATATAAGGGATGCAGAACTTGAATACTATCTGTACAAATTGTACTCCCCAATTGTATAGATAGTATTGGAAGGGGGCGGTTCTCTTAGTTAAGAACATATAAAATCTAAGGCGGTGCATCTGGTTGATATGGGTTTCCAGTGGTGTGGTGTGACATAAGCAGTGGGGAAGCAAAAATGAGAGTAGGAGTTTGTTATAGGCCTAATAACTCTGATGAGTTATTAGCACAACAAACAACTGTACAGAGAAATAGAGTAGGCCAGTAAATCAGGATGTCTTAAAATGGAAGATTTTTATATTCCATATATTGATTGGAACTTGATACACTAGCAAGACTTTTGCAGATTTACTGGATGACTGTTTATTACAGCATCATGTTAGAGAGGCAACAAGAGGGAGTAATGCTCTTTATCTAATTATCAGCACTGATTATTCATGCACTAAGAAGCTGCAGGTAAGAGAACCACTGGGTGGCAGTGATCAGAGTGCACTGATGTGAGATGTACTTAAAGATTGTGCTAATATGTGTATCTTTGTAACCACCATCAAGGGTAAAGGGCAGGGTTTTTGCTTTCGGAAAGGCGACTACAGTGGTCTTAGACAGTTTTTTTAATTTTACACAGTGGGACCAACTGATAATTGCCATCAGCCAATTCTAAACAGGACCCATTCAAGGAATTAATCAATAACTAGGCTTTTCATACAGACTAAGAAATACTGTCCAAGGTTTTGGCTTAAATGGATGTCAGATGAAGTAACCGCACTTGTGGTAGAAAAGAAAAATGCGTGGGATGCATAAAAATGATCAGGTGACAACAGAAGCCTAGTATATATAAACTAATTTTTAATCAAGTAACAAAAGAGGTTAGGCAAGTGAAAGCAGATAATGAGAAATCTTTGGCAAAGGATGCAAAAAAAAAAAAAAAAACAGCAAAGACGTCTAGAAGGTGATGAATCATATTGGTCCACTTGATATCAATGGTTCGTCTGTTGATGATTCTGCTCAGGTTGCTGACTAACTGAATGAGTATTTTGCACCTACATCCACATATGAGGAATTCTTTGGGAAGGGGATGCCAGAAGTTTATCCAACTCTAACAGGGAGCTATGTGATTTTGTAATAACTAAGAGCAAAGTGGAGGAGAAATTGTTGAGGTTAAATAAGAAGACAATTGGGGTGGATGGGATCAATGGGAAATCTCTGGAAAAACTGTTGGAATACCTGGGTTTAAAACAAATATCTACTTTAACATTACTGATAAGACTTAAAACTGTTTCCTCACAAAATGTAGATACATCTCCCAAGTGATGATGTTCATGAAAGGTTACTCGCCTTTTGCAGTTCATTTTGCCAATATCTAAAAAACAATGTAACAGTTATTCATGAATAAGGTTTGCATTCCCAACTGGTTAATAATAAGAATATGCACACATGGGGCAGCAGTGTCTACATGACAATCCTCCATGCAGCCATTAGGAACCTTTGCTCCCTGAAATGTGCACAGTGTCTTTTGTACAATTCCACTGGTTGGAATAATTATACATATTTTTGGATAACATAATTAATTCTTCATTTCTCAAAGAAACATTTTAGCGATGATGAAATATATAATAAATATCCTGGATGACATGGGATTGGATGGCTTCAGCCATCATGCTTTCCAGATCATCTGGTTCCCAATGTTCATTTTCTGATAGTGATTCCCAAAGGATGATGTTTACAGGAATAATCACACATACTGTTGAAGAATTGAAAGGTAAAACCACAGTGGCTGTGGAGATGCACTCCTCAGCAACTGTGGTTTACCTTTCAATTCTTCAGAAGCATGTCGATTATTCCTGTAGACACCTTTCTTCAATTCAACTGTGGTTTCACCTTTGAAGGAATTCTGGTGCAGTTCCAGTAAACTTTGATTGACATCTGCAAATGGTCATGGATGCATTTGGATCACAAAATGAATATGTTTTTGCTTGAACAATAAATTCACGTCTTATGTGTTTAATGTCACCAATGTCTATGCAATTCATCAAAAAATAGCTTTTCTTGATGACTTAATTCGTTAATTAATTTATTTGTTTATTATCAAATTTATGAGGGGGTGAGGGTTCAATAAATAAGTTTCAGGAGCTTCATAAATCCAGTTTATTTACAGAAATTATAGCTAAACTAAAAATTAGTGACATCCTTCTGTTTCTCCTGATACCTATTGTAGTGCTGAACATAGATGGTCATGTATGATTAGTTATTAAATGACACTCAACATTTGGCAAAACTGTAAAATGAGAATGGAATTTTATTATTATTATTATTATTTTTTAGATTTCTTGGATCAACTATTCTGAATCTGGTTAGATAACAATTTAAATGGTATCCTACTAAATGGGTTCCACTATATAAATTATCACATTTATTATTATATACACATTAATTAAAATCAATTTATAATAAATAAATATAATACAGATACATATATAAATATAGATAAATTATTTGTCAGATATATTTATTTTTAATAATTGTGATCAATTACTGTGAATACAAAAGAACAAATATAAATAAGCCAATGTACTTGGAAGTAATAGCTAATTTTCTAAAACACAGAACAGAGATTATGTTTTATGCTTGCTCTGAAACAAGAGTCTGTTCTTCAGAACCTTCTTCTTCTTCGTCAGCAGCAGCACTTATTGTTGAAAAACCTTGAATTTAAACAAATTTATTTTAGCAGAAGTTACTTTTCATTTATATTTATTTAATTTATATATGAATGTATATTCAATATCACATAAAAAATCAATTTAACATAACTACTAACATTCATGTCTCGGTCTTTTCAGTTTGACAGCCCTTGTGATTATCCTGTAATGTCAAACACTGTTTATTCATCTGAGTTCTGTGAGATGGTGGATGCTTCACATTGTGAAACAGTCATATAATCCATAGGAACGTATGGATCATTAGCATTAGTAGAGGCATTTGATGCAAGAAAGCAAGCTTATGCAGCATCAGCCAAAAAAAAAAAAAATAAATAAAACCCACTTCCACTTCACCCCTCTGTTCGTTCAAAATACCTGTCCAGCTGAGCCTTAAACTTATTTAGGCTATCAACCTCCACCACAAGGGATGGAAGTCTGTTCCACCAACCAACCACCCGCTGGCTAAAGGCAAATTTCCGCACGTCTATCCTACATCTGTCTTTCCTCAATTTGAATTTATGCCCTCTCAGGTGATTTTTCTGAGCTAGAGGAAGAATCCCATCAGCATTGAGCAGCATGCTTAAACCATTCAAGGCTTTATACACCTCTATCAGATCACCTCGCTGGTGCCTAGTCTCCAGACACTGTAATTTGCAAAACTTAAGCCTTTCTTCGTAAGAGCACCCCTTTGTTCCATTCACTAATCTTGTTGCCCTTCTCTGTACTTGTTCCAGCAGCTCTACATCCTTCTTGAAATGAGGCCTCCAGACCTGTATACAGAACTCTAGGTGTGGCCTGACCATTGCCTTATACAATGGAATAATCACCTCCTTATCTTGGATGTTTCACATAGGTCACGAGGAAATGTAAAACTGTCTAACAGATAATTATGTTTAATGATTCCTTTATTATATTCTAGAGGCAGGTGCTTCATGGAAAGTGGTTTACGCAAATCAGGATTTGGCTTATAGGCCCCCCCCCCCCCTTACTGGAAAAGGTGGGCAAGGAAAGTGGGTCTATTTGAACCAAGGCTCATGCTGGCTGTCAACATCTGTCTAGCAGCGTAACAACAATACACTTTTGAGAACTACAATAAAGCAAAACGCAGTCAAATTTCTATAAGTTGAACATCAGAGGGGGAAACATAAAAATATTTGAGTTATGATAAAACATTATACTTGTTTCTCTTTTAGTTAGCATTAGTAGAGGCATATGATGCAAGAAAGCAACTTATACAGCATCAGCCAAAAAAAAAACACTCCCTACTTCACCCATCCATTTGTCCAGTTCTTCCTTGAATTTATTTATGTGATCAACTTCCACAATGACAGATGGAAGTTTGTTCCAGTAATCAACCACCCACTGGCTAAAGGCCAGTGGGTGATTGATTACTGGAACAATTTGTGCACATCTATTCTACAGTTGGCTTTTCATTGATTTGAATTTATGTCCCGTCAAGTGCATAATCTCTGAGCAAGAGGAAGAATCCTATCAGCTCCGAGCTTATTCAAACCCTTCAAGGCCTTATACACTATCAGATCACCTCACCAGTGCCTAGACTCCAGACGCTGCAATTTGCAGAACTTAAGCTTGTCTTGGTAAAGAGCAACCCTGTGTCCCTCACCAATCTTGATACCTTTCTCTGTACTTGTTCCAGCAGCTCTACATCCTTCCTAAAGTGAGGCCTCCAGACCTGTATGCAGTACTCAAGGTGTGGACTGACCATTGTCTTATACAAAGGAATAATCACCTTAATCCTGATAGAAAAATACCTGTATATCATTGACAAGATCCCATGAGCTGCTCTGGCAGTCTGTTTGCATTGCTCAGAAAATTTCCTGACTACACAATTATTCCCATGTATTTTTTATTCTCAAAAACCTTGAGTGTAGTACCTCACAGTTGGTATGCTATCCTGGGGTTACTTCTACCCATATGCAGTACTTTGCATTTGTCAAATTAAACTCAGTTAGTTACATCTCTAAAAAGTTAGGCAGCTCATCTGCCTAACTTTTTTAGATCCTGTTCCAGTAATGTACTGTCACTGCTGTCATTAACTATCCTGCTAACCTTCGTATCATCTGAAAACTTGGACATTAAGCCTAATATACCTTCATCAATATATTTTATAAATACATAAAACAACAACACTGAACTCTGGAGTACTCCACTAATAACATTAGTCCATGAAGAGCAGTGTCCACTGGTTACCACAATCTGTCTTCTCCAACTCAACCATCCCTTTAACAATAGCAGCAATTTGCTCTTAATGCTATACTACTCCAATTTATACAGCAGTCTTTTATGTGCAACTGTATAAAAAGCTTTCCATGGCGGTGGTTCCAACATCGAACCATGGGGTACTCCAGTAATATCATTAGTCCACGAAATGCCGTGTCTATTTGTTAATCGATCCCTTTATCTATAGTAACAACTTACCCACAATGCTATACTACACCAATTTGTACAGCACTTTTTTATGTGAAACAGTATCAAAAGCTTTCCTGAAATTGAAGTATATATTAAAATTATTTTTTGCATCCAGTTCCTTTGTGACCACATCGTAGTATCCAATCAAACTGGTCAGACAAGACTTCCCCTTAACAAACCCATGCTGTGTCTGAACTATAATTGCAGTCTTTTCTAGATGATCCTGTTATGTTTTATAACCAGTAACTCCATAATTTTCCCTTGAACAGAAGTTAAACTAACAGGTCTGTAATTACTCAAGTCACACCCTTTGATACCTTTGGGGACATACCCTGAATCCAAGGATGCTCTCATAATTATGGCTAATGGTTTGCTTACTTCCTTTGCTGCCTCCTTTCATACATATGGATAAATCCCATCCACACCAGGTGCCTTTCTTATGTTTAGCCTCAACAATTTCTCATCCACTTAGCTCTCAGTTATTATGAAATAATTTATCTCCCTATTAGAGTTAGAGAAACTTCTGGCCTCCACTTCACCAAAGGATTCCTCATGTGTGAATGTAGATGCAAAATACTCATTCAGTTTGTTAGCTACCTGAGCCGGATTATCAACAGTTGAAACATCAATATCAACTGGAACAATCTGATTCATCCCCTTTCTTCTTGAGTTTACTTAAGTAAAGAAGTCTTTGCCAATTTTCTATGAATCCGTTGCCAAAGATTTCTTGTAATCTGCCTTCACTTGCCTAACCTCTTTTGTTACTTGATTACAAAATAGTTTTTATTTACCAAAGGCTTCTGTGGTCTCCTGATAATTTATAAGCATCCCACGCATTTTTCTTCTCTGCCATGAGTCTCATTAGTTCATCTGACATCTATTTAGGCCTAAAACTTGAACAATATTTCTTAGTTTCAAATTAGTCCACTTAACATAGATGGTTCGACTATTGATGATCCTGCTCAAGTAGCTGATAAACTGAATGGGTATTTTAGGCATCTACATTCACACATGAGGAGTTACTCAAGGAGGGGAATGCCAGAAGTTCATCAAACTCTAACAGCGAGATAAGTGATTTTGTAATAACAGAGAGAGCAAAGTGGAGGAGAAATAGTTGAAGTTAAACGTAAAAAACCTGGGGGAGATGGAATCTATCCAGTTATAATGAAGGAGGCAGCAAGGGAAGTAAGCAAACCCTTAGCCATAATTATGAGTGCATCCTTAGAGTCAGGGGGAGGTCCCCCATGTATTGGAGATGTGCAAATGTATCCCCAATTCAGAAAGGGGGTTTAAAGGGCAACACAAATACTTATAGACCTGTTAGTTTAACTTCTATTCTGGGGAAAATAATGGAGTCGCTGGTTAAAGAGGTGATACAGGATCACCTAGACAAGAGCAGCAGTAACAGTTCAGACAGCATGGGTTTATTAAGGGGAAGTCATGGCTGACCAATTTGATTGGATACAATGATGTGGTCACAAAGGAACTGGATGCAAAAAATTATTTTTATATCATATACAGTCAGTCTTCGTATAACACGTGTTTACACTACACGAATTCGATCATACAAGATTTATAAATAGGGGAATGATATCATATATAACATGAACTGAATTCGCTTATGCACGATTTCACCTTTGTGTTTACAAGAAATGGCAGTCGAACGCGGAATCACTCCAACTGAACGCAACACGATAGCAATAGAGAGAAGATTCTGAAAATGTATTTATATTTTTTATATCAGTGAAGCGGATACACATTTCACCATAATAACGTAAAAACCCACACAAGTGCAGCTATCGGTATTATCGCAAATGCAATTAGATTGAGTTTGATACCAGTTTATAACAGATTCTACTAGCAGAAATGCAACTGGAAATTGTTTTTATTGTTTTATGGTAGTAACCCCCCAGAAATGTGCTTCAGTAAATGTGAGCTAGTGAGGTGTTAATAGTGTGTCTCTGCCATAAAGGCAGAGGCACACTATTGTGTTGTTTATTCAATTGCTACCCGCGCACAACTTTGTTTATGTGTATCAAGCCTGCCTTCTCATTTTGTAATTGTGCTTTATTCCCTAAAAATGAGTAAAATACTTAAAAGGTGTGAAAAGGAAGTGTTCCTGGTGAAGACACTACAGGTTCAGAGAGAAAAAGGAAAGCAATATCGATAGAGAGAGGCGGGCTGGGTCAATATTCTTACCCAGGAAAATTTGTAGCGGCCTCATACTGGCATATATGGCCAAAATCACACTTTTCTCCTCCGACCCACCAGGGTTTCCCCAGTAAGGCTTATGGCTAGTCTGCCTCTGTTAGAGAAAAAATGGCTAGTCTGCCTCTGTTAGTGAGCAAATTGAAAGAATATGTGATATTACCTAAATGATGCAACACTGAGAATTAGAAAGAATGCAGAGAAAATAAAAACAACTGTCATAGCAGGAACAACTCAAAGTGTAATAAAATCCATTAGATCAAGACACAAGAATTGGAAGAGAAATGGCTGTCATCTGTTTGGTTATAAAATCAAACAAAGAACAAGTTTGCTTACGATAGAAGCAAAAGCATTGGCAATATTTTATTACATAATAGTCGTAATAAAATGTGTATTTTATTACGATTATTTATTGTTTGGCAATGATTTGGTTACAAATGTGTGTTCGGCACCTAGCCCTATTTTTCCCATAGGGCCTGTTATTTATATTGCATGATTTTGCATTGCACGAGGGTTTCTAGGAACACAGCTATTGTGCTATACGAGGACTGACTGTACTTGGATTTCAGGAAAGCTTTTGATAATGTTGCACGTGGAAGACTGCTGTACAAATTGGAGCGGAATGGCATTAAGGGCAAGTTACTGCAATGGATAGAGGGAAGGTTGAGTGGGAAATGGCAAAGAGTGGTAATAAATGCTCTATGTGGATTAATGTTATTAGGGGAGTCCCTAATAACATCAGGAGGTTCGGTGCTGCGGCCATTGTTGTTTTTTGTATTTATCAATGATATCAATGAAGGTATATTAATTTTAATGTCCAGGTTTTCAGATGATACAAAGGTTGTCAGGGTTGTTAATGACAGTAAATACAGTATGCTACTGTAATAGAATCTAGAAAAGTTAAGCAGATGAGGTGACAAGTGGCAACTGAAGTTTAACATTGACAAATGCAAAGTACTCCATATCGGTAGCAGCAAGAGAAAAGTACCAAATGTGGTACGTTTCTCAGGAAGGTGGAGAATGAAAAAGACCTGGGGGAAACTGTGTTGTTGTTATTTGGTTTTTACGAGCATTAGCAACTAAGGCGATATTGCTCCGGGATATGCGGTGGTCATTCCCTGCCCTTTTCGCATCCTCCGTATTTGGTAGTGACCGGCTCGAACCCTGGTCTAATCAAGAAGCGTGTGCTACACACTGCTGCTCCTTCCCACCTGGCTACAGAGGCGCCGGAAACTGTGCAGTCAGATATGAAGTTGTCTGAGCAGAGACAGGCTGCCAGAGCAGGCCATGGAGTTTTGTCAATGATATATAGGAATTTTGCTAGCAGAGACAAGGAGATGATTATCCCTTTGTATAAGGCAATGGTCAGGCCACACCTTGATTACTGTATAAGGTCTGGAGGCCTCATTTTAGGAAGGATGTAGAGTTGCTAGAACGAGTACAGAGAAGGACAAGACGATTGGTGAGAGGGACAAAGGGGTCACTTACGAAGAAAGGCTTAAGTTCTGCAAGTTGCAGAATCTGGAGGCTAGGAACCCGTGAGGTGTGTAAGGCCTTAATTGGTTTGAGCAAGCTCAATGCTGACAGCATACTTCTGCTTGCTCAGATTAAAAACCTGAAGGGGCATAGATTCAAATTGAGATAAGACAGTTGTAGAACAGATGTGCTGAAGTTTGCCTTTAGCTAGCGGGTAGTTGATTGTTGGAACAGATTCCCATCTGTTGTTGTGGAAGTTGACAGCTTAAATAAATTCAAGGCTGAACAGAGGCGGATTTAACGGCGGGCACACCGGGCGCACGCCCCGGGCCCGACTTCTGAAGGGCCCACGAAAAACCCGAACAAATTAGTTCAACATATTAGTTCAACTAATATGTTCAACTGTTAGTTCAAAACTTTGTGATTATTATTATGCTATTATTAATTATATTATACATATATTATATTCAAATTTTATTGGAAATAATACATTAATAGTACATAATATTTTTTATTTATTTAAAAAAATGGTTAACATGTATTTTTATTTTCCCCATCTCTCTCTTTTTTTTTAAGGGGCCCAATATTTTCTTCTGCGCCCGGGGCCTCAACCGACCTTAAACCGCTCCTGAGGCTGAACTAGACAAACATTGGGAGTGACTGGATGGGTGAAATGGGAAGGTTTTTTTTTGGACGATGCTGTATAAGCTTGCTTTCTTACATCATATGCCTCAAATAATGTAATAGTAATATAAGGAGAAAAGTTTGCTGCACAGGTGAAGTTTTCTTTTTATTTTTTTTATTTTTATGTTTCTTTTGCAATTATAGCCATTTTCAGAAAGAACAATGATTCCAACCAAAGGAAAACTAAAAGTATTTTAATGCTTATATGTGCTTATGCTACACATCTGACTGATTCATTGTAGTGCAACATGGAGAATTCTAAAGTATTTCTATACATATCTTAAGTAAAGTTGAAGTTGAACACAAAGGCGTTCCTAAGGAATGTTGTGCCCAGGTGCCAATTAAAATTTGGCTCTCCCCTTTAAAATTTTCTTCATATGTATGTATCCTGGGTATAACTCCCATGAGTAAACACACTGTGGATGATCACCCAGGTGTGAACCAACGTAAGCAGGAGTCAAGTTGCGGCACCCTCTACACATAGAGGAATGCCGCCCCTCTGTGTTAGATGAATGGCAGATGAATCTCATCAACTAGTGCAATACCACTTTGCTTATTGGAGGCTTGAAGTGGTGGAACCAATGTTTAGTCTCCAGAGCTACGTTCCGGTCAACTCTTCCCCATCTCTTCCATCATGCAGTATGACTGATGACTTTTGAGGCTATGATG
This sequence comes from Mastigoproctus giganteus, assembly GCF_048544385.1. NCBI lineage: Eukaryota > Metazoa > Arthropoda > Arachnida > Uropygi > Thelyphonidae > Mastigoproctus > Mastigoproctus giganteus. The sequence goes on from NC_143577.1 coordinate 163,639,304, forward strand.
GACATCATGTCGAGATCTAATCTTCCTTACATTTCGAGGGTACAGCTCTAAAACAGTGTTCACAGGCCAGCCGCTAGTTAGTACACTGGATCGAACCTATTGTTAACTCTAGGAAGCTTCCGGATCAGCTAGTGTATAATCTTGCTACCTCTACTCTGCCAGATAGTGACTGGAGGGAGTCACTATCTGGCAAAGTAGAGTAGTGTGTAGGGGGGGGGCATTGTCGAGGCTACGTTATGTCAAGGATCTGGGTATATTATTACCATGTGTACGCCATATCCAAAAATTTCATTACTTCATACAGCATGTCCCCCCACTTTTTTTCTTATTATTGAATACACCACGAATTGTCAAACTAATTGAATGCACTATGAATTGTCATTTCACAAATATACGTGGTCTCAGTTCTAATCTCAACGATGTCCATTTTCCACTTGCAGTTTGCCAAACCCCATGTACTTTTTCTGACAGAATTTCAGTTATCGGTTGATTCAACTACTGCTCATCTCAGTTGCCCAAATTATTTGCTGTATGATTTCTTTCACCTCAAAGGTGGTAGTTGTGCATATGTCCGTTCCGATATTCCCTGTCAGAGACTTGGTAATTTGGAATCTCATCTTTTCGATCTTCTCTGGCTTAAAATCTCTCTACCTCATTCGGGTCAAATTCATCTGTTGTTTCTATGATTCTCCCAACTCCACTAATCACATGGAACTTTTTGACTTTCTCCAGTCCAACTTCCCTAATAGTGAGGTACTGGCTTCCATTTTCTGGTCACACAGATGCAGCTGGTCGAGATGCTGAAGCTTTTGCAATTACTAATGACCTCACACAGATTGTTCATTTACCTACCAGAATACTGGACAATCATTACCATACAGCCAACATGCTTGATCTTTTTCTCACAAACAAACCCTCTAAGTATACGGTCGAAGTGAGTGGTCCTTTAGGCACCTCAGATCACAACTTGGTGATTGTCTCTTCTCCAATGGAGCCTTTATCTCATGGCTATTCTCAACCTCATGTTGTTTGGCATTACAAGAATGAAAAATGGGATGATCTGCGAAAATTCTTTTCTTCTTTTTCTTGGTCGGATTACTGTTTCAAAACTTCTGATGTCAATGTTTGCTCAGATCGTGTCAGTGAAATTATTCTTGTAGGAGTGGAATCCTTTATTCCACACTCCACTTTAAAATCTCGTCTTTTATCTAAGTCTTGATTTTCCAATAAATGTGCTAAGGCTGTTCAAGGGAAGAATGTTGCATATCATAATTGGTTTGTTTCCAATTCTTCAGTTTCATTTTCTGCCTACACCAAAGCTCGTAACAATTGTAAAGCAGTTATTAATCAGTCAAAACTAGATTTTGAACAGGCTAGAGTAGAAAACTTGCTTCTTGCCCTAATGGTAGCCAAGCATTCTGGTCTCTTGCCGAAGCTATTGGCCACAACTTTTGCCCATCTCTGCTGCTCTCACCTCTGTCAAAACCAAATGGTTCTGTTGTCACTTCAGTCAAGGATAAAGCTGACCTGCTAGCATCCCATTTTTCTTCCAACTCATGTATTAATGATCTTGGCAAAACACCTCCCACCATCACCATTCAATGCCTCCTGTGGTCTTCCAGCAAAAGGATGTCGGAAGGATTTTGATCAATCTAGATGCTAAGAAAGCTCCAGGTCCTGATATTTCTCCACTTGTTCTCAAAACCTGTGCTCCTGAACTTACTCCTGTTCTTTGTCACTTTTTTTCATTTTCTTATTCCAAAGGTGTTTTTCCTTCTGCTTGGAAATTTGCTCATATCCAGCCAGTTCCTCCCATCTAATTATCATCCTATTGCAATTACTTCTACTCTTTCTAAAGTAATGGAGAAAACAATTAACCATCAACTCTTAAGCTACCTAGAAACTTTCCATCTGATCAACGATCACCAGTATGGATTCCCATCAGTGTCAATCCACTAGTGATATTATGATTTGGATGCAAATGAAGGCAACAAAGGGAATGAGGGCGATTAAACCTTCCAAACATGAAATGTTGGCAGCATTTGAAACTTTGCACAGAGGCCTTCAGTGGGAAGAAAATGTAACAGAAAATATACTGCCATACCATTAATATCCGGACACCCCTCCATGGATAGGGAAACAGGTCCTATGTATGCAAATACACTGAGCATCAAACAGACAATTGCAAAAGTTGCCATGCAAGGTAACACGTTCAACAGAATTATCTCAACAGTTCAACAGAAATGATCATCTCAACAAATGCTAGATGTGGATTAACATGGTGTAAGGAGGGTGAATCCTGGACTCTAGAACAGTGGAAAACAGTCCTATGGACAGACGAGTCGAGTTTCACACTCTACCAGTCTGGTGAGTGCCAGTGGGATCAGTTCCTTGCTGGTTGTATCCTCCCAACAATGAAGTTAGGTGAAGGCAGTGTCATGGTATGGGAGGATACAAATCGTGTCAATCGTAGCACTTGGGCCCATTAGTCATTATCGACAAAACCATGAATGTTGTGCAATACCAGGCCAGCCTGGACAATTATGCACTTCCATTATGGCAATACTTCGGGGAAGGCCATGCCATACTGCTCGGGTCGTAACAGAGTGGTTTGAGGACATGGGTGTGGAAAATTTGGATTGGCCAGCCCAGAGTCCTCATCTGAACCCTATCAAGCATCTTTGGGATGTATTGGATCGTCAGGTACGTGCATCTCGAGATCGCCCAAAGAACAAGGTTGAACTGGTGTCTGCATTAAAGGCCGAGTGAAGGAATATATCCCCTGACATTTATAAAAAGCTGATTGAGGGAATGCCGTGAAGATTGAAGGTCGTGATAAAAGAAAAAGGTTTCAGCACAAAATATTAAATGACACAATAAAAGCTCTTTTTATGTCTAAAGGCAGGTGTCTGGATATTAATGGTAGGGCAGTGTATATTTGAGTGTTTAAACAAATGCGAACATTTTTATTAACGGTGTAAAGTAGAATCCAGTGAGCAACAAAAATAACCAAATATTTTATGTGTTCCGCAGGCTCTTTCTGTTATAGCGTGTACACTCACCCATGTGCTGATGGTTCAATCTTGTCGTCAATCGAACCTCTCTGTGAATTATACAACTGCCGGTAAGAATGCACGCTAATATGTGTATCCAGAAAACCTGGGTTTCATATATGATAGTCCAGTAGTTTGGATTAGGACAAAAATCTTGTGCCCTCAAGACTCACTCACTGACACTGAGAGCAAGCTCGCAGCATCGAAGATTGCACTTTGTGATTTCACTCAAAAACCTTTCTTTGTAATTGGATCTTCGAGCGCCGCTTAAGTATGGTTCATAATCAATGATCTACTCAGTGAGTTATGTGTAGCAGAGAAATGTTACCAGACAAAATGATCAACAAAACAAGGTTTATTACACATATAAGTCATACAAATAGTTACAAAAGAACCGGTCAAAGTTTTAGCATAATTGGTAATTGATTGTTTGGGAACTAACTGAATAGCAAGTATAATCTTGCTGCTACTAATATTACAATTTTACAGTGTTCTTCATGTTGGCACTTCCCCCATTACTCTCACAAGTATTCACAATGGCTGGAGTCGGTCATACCATACAACTGTTCTATTGTTAGAAAAGGTTATATGTCAACTTGACAATTATAATTAGTATTTTTGACAACTAGGTCATTAAGTCTCATTACTTCTTAAATTCTAATTACTAAAAGTAGATAAACAATTGTCAGAATGTGTCTATGAGAAGAGAGAGAGGTCAGTGGGTATGGATAAATTAAAGGAGTGGGGAGTAGAATTAACTTTGAGTAGTCGGGTTTGGTTTGTTCTAAAAAATGCTAGTCAACTTACCAACAAATTGTCATTCTTCTTCTGCAATTTGTCCTTCTTCTGCACTTCTAGCTTTGGCTCTTCGCTCCATAAATACAGTTTTGGGGATACCTGTTCAATCGACAAGATCTGTGATCTTCCTCAGTTTTCTTTTTCTGGCGCTCTTCACGGATCTGTTGACTACACTCGGCTTCTAGAAAACTCTTCAACTCTGTGAACTCTTGAATCTCATCCACTGACTTCCAAATCTCTTCTCACAAATCTGTACGCTCCAAAATCTAGCCAAAGAAGGTCTCGTTTTCTATCCCCTTTTCACATATATATATATATATCCCTGCATCCCCCTTCCTAAGTTCCCATGACCTGTTCTGATTTCACGGGTTAATTATGTGGGGCAAAGAATTACACTTGGGGACTGTCGACTTTTGTGATTTGACACTACTAAAAATGATATGTTATATGTAGAAGGGAAATCTCGTATTTGTGTAGGGCAGTTTCTTTTGTTTTACAATCGCGGTCATTGAACATAAATTGATACACTTTTACGTATGGAATTTTGAAATGACAGTCAATGTTTATCGGATTCGATTGCGTAAGATATCATGTCACTTGTTCTGCTTAATCACCTTTCTCCGACAAAAGTCGCGTTCTCCCCTCGTCGTTCTTGGGGCTATTACGTGTTCACTGCCTGCCTTACTGCTATCGGGAGAAGGACCTGACATCACTAATTGACTGTACACTTAATGGAGGTATAATGTTTCAACTACCGCATCCCCTGGGGCGGTGCTTGTTGCATGTGCAAAAACGGAAGTGAAACACAACTAATTCCGATGGAGTGACGCTACTTTAGTTATACAGGCCGTGGAAAAAGTATAGGGCACTTTGAGGAATAAATGCTTCTTAAAAGCGGGCGAAAGGGATAAAAATGATAGCATTTTTTTACATTCCTCCCCCTCTATGGCCATGAATTTTGAGCAAGGGGGAAAGAAAATTTCACACACTCAAAATTTATTTATTTTTTGACTTAACCGGGGAAACAAGAAATCTTATTAGGGGGGGGATGGACACAAACATCTCTTCTCTTACATGACTAAGTTGATCTTAACTAGACAAATAGTATCAAAAGAAAATAATAGGTGTTCACCTAATAAAAATTTTTGTATCTCCTGAGTCATCTGGTACCAAACAATGATAATTTTGTGTATATTTTAACATCCAACAATCTTACCTTGGTTGAACAGACAAACTGGAATATGGTTGAAAAGCGCTGTCAGCTTCAGGAAGGAAAATCGTTTTGAATATTTTCGTTAGATTCTTTTAATTGGTTAATTTGATTTTTAATTGTTTTAAATTGATTTGAATTGCGTTAAATTGGTTTTTTAATTATTTAATTATTTATATTTTACTCTAATGTACCGGTAAGTTGTCGATTTTTTCGTTTTTTTCCGTTTAAATTTATGGAGTATCATACGGAAGTGTTCTACGTACTATATTGAGGTAAACTTCTCTTATTATTTTACAAACATATAAGTCATATAAATAGTTACAAAAGAACCAGTAAAAGTTTTAGCATAGTTGGCAATTGATTGTTTGGGAACTAACTGAATAGCAGGTATAATCTTGCTGCTACTAGTATTACAATTTTACAGTGTTCTTCGTGTTGGCACGTCCACAATTATTCTCACGAGTATTCACAATGGATGGAGTCGGTCATACCATACAACTGTTCTTCTGTTAAAATAAGGTTATATGTCAACTTGACAATTATAATTAGTTTGTTTGTTATTTGGTTTTTAGGAGCATTAGCAACTAAGGCCATATTGCTCCGGGATATGCGGTGGTCATTCCTTGACCTTTCCGCATACTCCGTATTTGGTGGTGACGGGCTCGAACCCCGGTCTAATCAAGAAGCATGTGCTATGCACTGCTGCTCCTTCCCACCTGGCTACGGAGGCGCTTATAATTAGTATTTTTGACAACTAGGTCATTAAGTCTCATTACCTGTTAAATTCTAATTACTAAAAGTAGATAAACAACTGTCAGAATGTGTCTATGAGAAGAGATCAGTGGGTATGGATAAAGGTCAGTGGGTATGGATAAATTAAAGGAGGGGGGGGGTAGGATTAACTTTGAGTAGTCGGGTTTGGTTTGTTCTAAAAAATGCTAGTAAACTTACCAACCAACAAATTGTCGTTCTTCTGCACTTCTGGCTTCGGCTCTTCGCTCCATAAATACAGTTTTGGGGATACCTGTTCAATCCACAAGATCTGCGATCTTCCTCGGTTTTCTTTTTCTGGCACTCTTCATGGCTCTATTGACTCACTTGGCTTCTAGAAAACTCTTCAACTCTGTGAACTCTTGAATCTCATCCACTGACTTCCAAATCTCTTCACTCCCGATACCTGTTCAATCACAAGATCTGCGATCCTCCTCGGTTTTCTTTTTCTGGCACTCTTCACGGCTCTATTGACTCACTTGGCTTCTAGAAAACTCTTCAACTCTGTGAATTCTTGAATCTCATCCACTGACTTCCAAATCCCTTCGCTCCAAAATCTAGCCAAAGAAGGTCTCGTTTTCTATCCCATTTTCATACTTTTGTCGCTGAATCCCCCTTCCTAAGTTTTCCATGACCTGTTCTGATTTCACGGGTTAATTATGTGGAGCAAAGAATTACATCTGGGGACTGTCAACTTTTGGGATTTGACACTACTAAAAATGATATGTTATATGTAGAAGGGAAATCTCTATTTGTGTAGGGCAGTTTCTTTTGTTTTACAATCGCGGTCATTGAACATAAATCGATACACTTTTACGTAAGGAATTTTGAAATGACAGACAATGTTTATCGGATTCGATTGCGTAAGATATCATGTCTCTTATTCTGCTTAATCACCTTTCTCCAACAAAAGTTGCGTTCTCCTCTCGTCGTTCTTGGGGCTATTACGTGTTCGCTGCCTGCCTTACTGCCATCGGGAGAAGGACCTGACATCACTAATTGACTGTACACGTAATGGAGGTATAATGTTTCAACTACCGCATCCCCTGGGGCGGTGCTCATTGCATGTGAAAAAACGAAAGTGAAACGCAACTAATTCCGATGGACTGACGCTACTTTAGTTATACAGGCCGCAGAAAAAGTATAGGGCACTTTGAGGAATAAATGCTTCTTAAAAGCGTGCGAAAGGGTTAAAAATGATAGCATTTTTTTTACATATGACATAATTCTTAAAGGTATACTAATATATTGTGCGCATCATGTAAGTAGTCGTTTCTTAATATGTATGTATTAATACATTAATTGTTTATTTTAAAACAATTAATTGAGCAAATAAATTTTCAAACATTTTAGTTAGAAAATTTATTCATTGCCACTTATTTCTGATATATTTCCCATCTTTTACTATATTTCTCTATTTACAGTATTTTCAATGTTGAAAGAGTCATATTTCTTTATAATGAAATTTCTGTATAAAGAATTTTTTCAAGGGAAAGATCGATTTCGTTATATAGAGGTCCGACTGTACTTGGATTTTAGGAAAGCTTTTAATACTGTGGCATATGGAAGGCTACTGTACAAATTAGAGTGGTATGGCATTAAGGGAAAGTTGCTACAATGGATAAAGGGATGATTGAGTGGGAGACGACAGAGAGTGGTAATCACTGTACACTGCTCTTCATGGACTAATGTTATCATTAGAGTTCCCCAGGGTTCAGTGCTGGGCCCATTGTTGTTTTGTGTATTCATCAATGATATTGATGAAGGTATATCAGGCTTAATGTCCACGTTTGTATATGATACAAAGGTTGGCAGGGTTGTTAATGACAGTAAAAACAGTATGCTGCTGCAACAGGATCAGGAAAAGTTGGACAGATTGGCTGAGAAGTGGCAACTGAAGTTTAACATTGACAAATGCAAAGTACTGCATATGGGTAGCAGTAACCCAAGAGAAACGTACCAACTGTGTGGTACTATGCTCAAGGAAGTGGAGAGTGAAAAAGACTTGGGGTAATTGTGTAGCCAGATATGCAGTTTGCTGAGCAGTGCAGACAGGCTGGCAGAGCAGGTCATGGAGTCTTGTCTATATATAGGAATTTTTCCAGCAGGGATGAGGTGATTATCCCATTGTACAAGGCAATGGTCTGTTTTGTTATTTTGTTTGTTATTTGGTTTTTAGGAGCATTAGCAACTAAGGCCATATTGCTCCAGGGATATGCAGTGGTCATTCCCTGACCTTTACACATCCTCCGTATTTGGTGGTCGTGGGCTCGAACCCCGGTCTAATCAAGAAGCGTGTGCTACGCACTGCTGCTCCTGCCCACCTGGCTACGGAGGCGCCTGAGGCAATGGTCAGGCCACACCGTGAATACTGTGTACAGGTCTGGAGGCCTCACTTTAGGACGGATTCAGAGTTGCTAGTACAAGTACAAAGAAGGGTAACAAGATTGGCGAGGGGAACAAAGGGATGCTCTTACCAAGATAGGCTTAAGTTCTGCAAATTGCAGCGCCTGATTACTAGGCACATGTAGGGTGATCTGATCAAGGTATATAAGGCCTTGAATGGATTGAGCAAGCTCAATGCTGATGGAATTCTTCCTCTTGTTCAGATTAAGAACCTGAGGGGGATCAAATAAATCGAATAGCATTTCACCGCTAATAAAAATTTTTGTATCACATTACAACGTAAAACTAAATTTTTATTAGTTTTATGTTGATTCAAATCTAGGAAAGACAGTTGTAGAATAGATGTGCAGAAATTTGCCTTTAGCCAGCGGGTAGTTGATTGCTGGAACAGACTTCCATTTCTTGTTGTGGAAGTAGATAGCTTAAATAAATTTAAGGCTGAGCTTTGACAAGTATTTGGAGTGAACAATATCCTGAAAGAGGCCTCTGAGGTCGGGAAAACTCATGTCTAAAAATATATATAAATTCATACACCGACCATTGAATAAAATTTAAAATTTAATATGACAACAACAAAAATATTTACAATAAACTATTGCGGAATGCTAAAAACTGTAATAAAAGATCATTTACAATAAAATTTGCTAAAATATAAAACATAAAAGCGCTAAAAACCTGAAGCTTTCGGGAGCGTCAGCTCCCTTCTTCAACAGTGAAATAACTTCCTGCAACATCTCCTTAAGTAGCAGGCTCATGGTACCTCCACACATGGTATTTCTCCACGTGGTTCAATTGGCACATGGTCAGAACTGGAAGCGGAAATGTCTCGGGAACGTGGCAAAGAAAACCGTTCATCCGACCTTAATATAATTGTTTCAAAGATAGGATTAATAAGTATACCTCTATCTCTATTGATGGTATTTCTACTGGATGAACTAATCCGTAAACCCTTGAGCCATTTACGCTCCCAGTATCCATGTGCACGATCCAAAATAATAGCGTCCTCCGGGGAGATTTGATGCTGCTTCTCCCAAAAATGTTCGGCCACAGCAGACTTGTTGTATTCAGCGGTTCTTATGGCATTTAAATGTTCAGTGAAGTGAAGTAAATGTGGAGTGAACAGATGGGTGAAATTAAAGTGTTTTTTTTTTTTTTTTTTCGGCTGAGGCATACGATGCAAGAAAGCAAGCTTATTTGCATCATATGCCTCAACTAATGCTAATATCAGTCTCTAGCTTGGTTATTTCGTAGTATGTTCACATTAAAATGTATTCATTTTGATGCTGCATTGCATCGATTTTTTTTTTCCCTTCCAGGGTGGTCACTAGTGCAGCTGTACAGGAAGCACTTTCAGATGGTTGGACTGAATAGTCTTGTGTCCTTTCCTTGTTGTAGCCATATGGGGTGGACAGCTCCACTGTCTTCTTCTTCTGGAGACAATCTCCAACTTGTTCAACTGAACCCTCTGCCTAAGGCTTGAATTTATCTTTATCTTATGCCACACTACAGTATGTTCAGTATTTCTACCTGTCATCTTCATCCAACTATGGAGGTGGACCTGTTTAGCTTTGGCCTTTTGAAACCAGTTGTGGATGATAGTTATTGGGGGTGACACCAGATGGCATCACTCTCTCCATGGAGCACCACAATTAACCCAGTAGTTACAATGCCAAACCACCAATGCGATAGACCTGAGTTCAAATCCTACTGCAAAAAAAAGTTGCACTGCTTCATCGGACCTAACTCCCCTAATTTCAAGGCAATAGCTGAGACAGAGAGTGGCACTATCTAGTGTTGCTTCCAATAACTATAATTCATTACTGGATGCAAAAGGTCCACCTCCATAGCCAGATGAAGGTGACAAGTAGAAATATCGAACATAGTGGCTTTGAGTGTGGTGCAGGATAAAGTCACTTGTGTTGAGGCCTTATGCAGAGGGATCAGCTCAAAAATGTCAAAGACAGTCTCCTGAGGAAGACGTTGGAGCAAGTGGCACTGTCCTCATATGGCTACAACTGAAGGGCAAGACCATCTAGCCTAACCAACTCACAGTGATTTCTGTGTAACTGCACTAGTGACCACCCACAAACGAAAGCCAATGCATGTAGTAGAGCAGCAAAATGAATACATTCATCATGCAAGCATACTAAGAAGTAATCAAGCTAGAGACCAATATAACATTATACAGGATGAAACTACACATCAAGTGGTTGGAATGGTTCCCAATTGTTGAGATCACCAAACAGCAAATAGCAGACCAAAGACATAAGTCATGAAGAAACTGGAAAAAATCAAGCAGGATGTGAGCGACAAAATAGAAAGAACAAAGAATACAGACTCAACCAAACCAGAACTACAGAAGGAACAGCAAGTACAACCCAGAGCAACAAAGTGGAAACAAGAAATAAAGACAGAAAGGCAGGCAAAGAAGGCACTACATAGTAGACAATACAATGACATGCGTCAAAACTACATAGATAATATTGCTTCCAAAGTATGGTTCACAAGCAGGAGGCTCTTCCCCAAGACCGAAGGATTCATGTTTGCCATCCAAGATCAGGAAATATACTGGCAAGAACCCCCGAGTGACATAAAATGCGTCGATGATGCCACTTGGCTCCGGAAACAGTCCAGCAAGTCACTGCAGGATGCATGGTGATCACCCAGACAGAGGACGCTCATACACACAACCAGGTTGCCAGGATAATACATCACATGCTAGAGCAAAAATACCAGTTGATCAAAGAAAGTGTACCATATTACAAATAAAAACCCCAGGCTGTACTAGAGACTCCTACTCACAAACTATATTGGGACCTTGTCATAATAATGGACAAGATGATCACATACAACAGACCAGATGTAGCCCTCATCGACAAGAAGGAAATGGCTGCCTATCTGATTGACATAGTGGTGCACAACAGAAGCAACTAGGCACCTCCGTAGCCAGGTGGGCAGGAACAGCAGTGCGTAGCACATGCTTCTTGATTAGACCAGGGTTCAAGCCTGTGACCACCAAATACGAAGGATGCAGAAAGGTCGGGGAATGACCACCGCATATCCCCGGAGCAATATGGCCTTAGTTGCTAATGCTCCTAAAAACCAAATAACAAAGAAACAAACCAGCAACTACCAGAAGACCTATGAGGAAAAGATAAAGAAGTACACAGAACTAAGACAGGAAGTCAAAGAAATGTGCCATACCTGTAATGACCATCCTAATTACCATGTCAATCACCATGGCACTTATGGAGGCTTTTTGGCATGGTGCCAAAAAGCCTCCATAAGAACCTACCAGCAATAAGCCTCTCAAAGAACACTTACATGAAATTTCAGAAAGCTTCATTCCTGACCACCTGTAGGATAGTCAGAAAGTTCCTCAACCAACAGTAATAATAATAATAATAGTAACCAGACACGATCAACCACCTTGTGCACTTTGTACCGGTTACCTGTCATGGGGCGGAAAAAATTCCACAAGGAGAAAAAGTCTTAATAATAATATACAGTAGAGCCTTGATAATCCAAACTAATTTGGACTGGGGGTAGTTCAGACTTCTGATTTGTTTGGATTTTTGAACTTATCAAAAATACAGTTCTGGAGATTAAAAAAAAAAGGTTTAGTAAGTTTAGAAATAAAAACACTAAGTTGTACTTACGTATTTTTATTCATAGGTGAGAAAACAAATAGAACTTTCAGCCACAATAACACATATGTACAGCCCTTTAATGAAAATAATTACTTATTTTTTGCTGCAACATTTTTGGACTTCATTTCTTTGTTGCCAGATCTCTCACTCTTTTCAGCAAGAGTAGTTGAGTTGGACAGTATTCAGCTTGTTGTTCGTACCTAGCCCTCATTGGTAGCACAGCTGGTAGAATCCCTATCCTCCATACCCTGGGTGTAAAAGACCTGAGTTCAAGTCCTGTCAATGATGGGAGGAATTTTTATGGGACTTTTTCAAAACGTGGCTGGGTTAGTCAGTCTCAGGCGAGGGTAGCATGGTTTTTCTTCCAGAAACTCAAGTTTTTTGTCTAGCAAACAGAAAATTGACCACAGAACACGCAATTTACAGACAGTATACATGGAGCAATACAGCCTTAGTTACTGATGCTGCCAGAACCCAATTACAACAACAAAAACAACAAACAGCATCTTCAAGGGATGGGTTATTAGCTGTTCTCATAGTTTTTCTTTTGCATCATCATCTGAATCAAGTTTTGAAAACTTTAAAATTTTTTCTTTTTTGTTTTTAATTTCTGTTATGATTGAGTTTTCAACCTTGTAAACTATTGCTAACAAAGACCCGCTTTCTCCCTTTGAAAGTATGTTTAAAATCTCAATCTTTGATTTAATTGTTAAAAATTTCTGCTTCCTTTTAAAAGAAGAAGAAGACTATAACTTCAGTACAGTAAAATAAAACCCTGTAAATGTTCAGAATCTCTTCATTCTTATATCTACACTTCGAAAACATTTTACTCCGTATCTCACTTGCACGTATCATGTTATTTGCAATTTATGCGTGCCGTGTTCTTTGTTATTGATTGATGCTTTTCTGTTTTAAATTTTACAAATCAAAAAAAAAAAAAAAAAAGTCAGTGAACAGAAATATCAGATTACAAAGTGTTATGTTTAGTTAGTACTGTATGTATGTTAACTAAGCTATGTATGTAAGCGTAAATTTATTTTTATTTTGCTAAACTGTAGATAACATTCTTCTGATTTTCATGTTATCATTTAATTTTGTTAATTGGTAAGGTAAACTAAAAGTATAAATCTGTGCTTTATATTTTCATTTTTATAGCCTGTGGATAATATTCCTCTGATTTTTGCTTATTACAATTACCGTTTAATAGAATCAAAATTAGGCACCTCCGTAGCCAGGTGGGAAGGAGCAGCAGTGCATAGCACACGTTTCTTGATTAGACCGAGGTTCGAGCCTGTCACCACCAAATACGGAGGATGCGGAAAGGTCAGGGAATGACCACCGCATATCCCGGAGCAATATGGCCTTAGTTGCTAATTCTCCTAAAAACCAAATAACAAAACAAACAAAGAATCAAAATTCAACTTGCAAACGTGATCACAATAACCAGCGCTTACTGCAATTATTATATGGCACCAGATTAACAAAACAAATAAATAAAATAAATGCTAGTTCGTTCGGATTATTGAAGTTTTGAATTATCGACCTTTGGATTTTCGATGCTCTACTGTACATTCAAACAGTTTATTATGTCATGCATGCAATGAGAAATGTTTTAAATTCATAATAAAAATAAAATGAAATTTCAAAAGTTACTTACCATCAAGTTTCTTTAAACCAGGTAACAAATTTTTGACTAATTGTTTATAATCTCCTGCTGCTGTATGCTTCTCCTCTAATGGATTTCCTTATATAAAAAATAAGATTGAAATTATCATATTCATATCATCCTCAATGAGTGTTACATTTTAAGATTATTAAAGCATATTTCATTGAATAAAATTCAGAAAAAGTCTGATGCTGAAATTGTTTAGAATTCAGGTCAAAACAATCCTTCCAACTGGTTTCTCTTATGATCAGATCATGCTTGAAGGTAGTCCAAGAAGTTCTACAATGTGAAGGGTAGGCAGCCACTGTAAAGGCCATGCTGCACAGAATAATTGAATATATTTCCATTATATTTGTGAAATTCAGGTCAAAACAATCCTTCCAACTGGTTTCTCTTATGATCAGATCGTGCTTGAAGGTAGTCCGAGAAGTGGTACAATGTGAAGGGTAGGCAGCCACTGTAAAGGCCATGCTGCACAGAATAACTGAATATATTTCCATTATATTTGTAAATGTCTAAATATCTGTACCTTTTATCAATAAGATAAGAAATGTTTCTCCACATTATATTTTTCTGTGTTGCTTACTTGGAAATATTCTGCTACCTCCAGTGCAAGTTTACCAACAGTATCATTTTTACTTGAAGACTTTGAGTTTAGTGACTTTTCTCTAATTTTCTAAAAATTTCCTTGAGTCAATGATATTTTCTAATAATTTTTTTTTAATGTAAAATTTAAGAAATATGCCTGTACATCATTTTGAACAATGCAATGTCTGTGTGTGTGTAGTCATACTGAATACCATCATAAACCAGGGTAGAAAGAAAGTGCTGGCACTGATTGTTACCAATTTCATCAGTTGCTGGTTGTCACTTTTTTTTTTGTGACATTGATGGGTTATTTTATTTTAATAAGTTGAAAATGTTATTTTTTGTTAAAAATTACAACAAATGTTTCTTTTGCTTTATATACTCTCCCAACCCCCAGTGCTTAGCACTGGCATTAGTAGAGGGATATGATGCAAGAAAACAAGCTTATACAGTATCAGCCAAAAAAAAAAACACCTTCCCATTTCACTGATCCTTTTGCCCCAAAAGTTTGTCCACTTCTTCCTTGAATTTATATGAACTACCAACTTCCACAACAGATGGTAGTTTGTTCCAGCAATCAACCACCCGCTGGCTAAAGGTAAATTTCCTCACATCTATTCTACTCAATCCATTCGAGCCTTATACAACTCAATCAGATCACTTCGCAGGTGCCTAGTCTCCAAATACTGCAATTTGCAGAACTTAAGCCTTTCTTCTTAAGGGCCCCTTAGTTCCCCTCACCAGTCTTGCCTTTCTCAATACTCGTTCTAGTAACTGTACATCCTTCCAAAAATAAGGCTTCCAGACCTGTATGCAGTACTCAAGATGTGGCCTGATCATTGCCTTATACAAGGAGATAAAACACCTTTTGTCTACTAGCAAAATTCCTGTATATCATTGACAATAACCTATGACCTATTCTGGCAGCCTGTCTGCTGCTCAGAAAACTTCATATCTGACTGCACAATTACTTCAGGTCTCTTTTGTTCTCCACAACCCTGAGTGTAACACCTGAGTGTAACATTTCTCTGCTACCCATGTGCAGTACTTTGCATTTGACAATGTTAACCTTCAGTTGCCACTTCTCAGCCTCTCCCCAACTTTTCCAGATCCTGTTGAAGTAGCACACTGTCATTGACAACCCTGTCAATCTTTGTATCATCTGCAAACTTTGACATCAATATCATTGATACAAAACAACAATGGTCCCAACATTGAACCCTGGAGGACACCACTAATAACATTAGTCCATGAAGAGTAGTGTCCACTGATTACCACTCTCTGTCTTCTCCCACTCAACCATCCTTTTATCCATTGTAGCAACTTTCCCTTAATGCTATACTGCTCCAATTGGTACAGTAGTCTTCCATGTGCAACAGTGTGAAAAGCTTTCCCGAAATCCAAGTATATGATATCAAAATTATATTTTGCATCCAGTTCCTTTGTCACCACGCCAAAATAACCATCAAATTGGTCAGACAAGTCTTCCCCTTAACAAACCCATGTTGTGTCTAAATTATTACTGCAGTCTTATCTAGGTGATCCTGCATCACTTCTTTAACCAGTGACTTCATTATTTTCCTTGGAACAGAAGTCAAACTAACAGGTCTGTAATTACTCCCGTCACCCTTTGCTCCCACTTTGTGAATTGGAGATACATTTGCACATTTCCAGTCCATGGGGACTTCCCCTGAATCCAAGGAAGCTCTCATAATTATGGCTAAGGGTTTGGTTACTTCCTTTGCTGCCTCCTTTAATATACCTAGTAGATCTCATCCATCCCCAGATGCCATTCTTATGTTTAACTTCAACAATTTCTCCTCCACTTTGCTCTTAGTTATTACAAAATCATTTAACTCCCTTTTAGAGTTTGATAAACATCTAGCCTTCATCTCCTTGAATAACTCCTCATATGTGGATGTAGATGTAAAATATTCATTTAGTTTCGCAGCTATCTGAGAATGATCATCCACAGTCAAGCCATTGATATATGAAGTGTATCAAGAGTCTTTAGGCCTATAACAAACTCCTACCCTCATTTTTGCTTTCCCTGTGCTTATGTCACACCAAACAACTCAACATTGCACTGTCTATCTATACCGATGAGTCAAAACATTATGACCAGCAAGTTATTATGCAAATTGAAATAACTGCAGGTGAATGGCACGTGCACAGGTCAGGACATGGTATAAAAAACACCTGATACTGAGCTCCGTTAATTAGTGTTAATCTTGTTCTTCAGATGGGAAAGGCAGCAGACTTAAGTGAATTTGACAAAGGCCAAATTGTAATGGCCAGATAACTGGGTCAGAGCATAACTGAAATGGCACGGCTGGTGGGGTGCTCACGGTCAGCCGTGGTTAGTACCTACCAAAAGTGGTCCAAGGAGGAAAAATCCACAAACCACCGGCAAGGTGTTGGATGACCATGGCTCATCGATGCTCGAGGTGAGCAAAGGCTCTCCGTGATGGTACGTGGCAACAGTAGGGTGACTGTGGTGCAATATGCTGGTAATTGGAATGCTGATGACGGGTGTAATGCGTCACAACACACAGTACATCGAACTGTGTGTTGTGATGGTGACAGCATCTACAATGGGCTCGCAAGCATCGAAACTGGACCTTGAGTGATTGGAAGAAGGTCGTCTAGTCCAATGAATCAACGTTTCCTGTTGTACCATGTGGACAGCCGGGTACATGTGCATCATTTACCTGGGGAAGTGATGGCGCCTGGATGCACTGAGAGACAAAAGAAAATTACGGTGGCAGCGGTGTCATGCTTGGGGCAATGCTCTGCCGGGATACCCTGGGTCCAGTTATCCATATGCCAGGCACTCTGACATCTACCACCTATCTAAACTTCATTGCTGACCAGGTACACCTTTTCATGGCAACGGTCTTTCCCTCTGGCGGTGCTGTCTTTCAGCAGGATAATGTGCCATTCCACACTGCCCAGATTGTTCAAAACTGGTTCGTGGAACATGAGGAAGACCTCCGGGTATTGCCCTGTCCTCCAAATTCCCCAGACATCATTCCCATCAAGCATCTGTGGTTTGTGTTGGAACAGCAACTCTGATCTGTGGCATCTCAACCACGGACCTTACAGGACTTTAGGTCTGCTGGTTACAGGTTGGTACCAGATACCACAAGACTCATTTAGAAATCTTGTACTGTCCATTCCTCGCAGGGTACGAGCTGTTTTGGCTGCACATGGAGGACTAACATCATATTAGGTAGGTGGTTATAATGTTTTGGCTCATTGGTGTATGTCAACTGGATGCACTTCTTTAGATTTTATGTGTTTCTTCACTAACTGCATAACCCCTCCTCCCTTCCTATCCTTTCTGTACACATTGTACTCCCCAAATTCCAATTCTGCAACTCTTATATCTGTGTGACACCACATCTCTGATATCCCAACAAGGCCTGCATTTGATGTCTTGACCAGCACTTCAAATTCATCAAATTTATTTACTATGCTTGTAGCATTAGTGTACATGGAAGTATACATGCAGCTGTTCTTATTCTTAGTTACCCTAACACGGCCCAAGTATTTATTTATTTTTTTTATTTTATTTTTTTTATGAGAACCCCAAACACGAGAGGTATTAGAACCTATAGTACTTAGTACCGTGCTTGGGTTGGAGGTTGAGAAGATGAAAGAAGATATTTGTTGATATTGGACTTGAACTTCTGTAGATTGTAGTTTTCAGGAAATACGTATGAAGGAAGGTTGTTCCAGAAAACGGCAGTTGAATGAATAAATGAGGAAGATGAAAAGTTGGTTCTGTGGGTTTGAAGTTGGACAGTAAATGGATGTTGGCTGGTGGCAGCACGTGTTCGGACTGTTTTGAAAGAGAGAGCGGGAATTATAGAAGCCAATTCAGAAGAACAGTGCCCATGGAAGTATCTGTAGAAGAGGCATGCAGCAGAAACACTGCGTCTATGAGAAAGTGAGTGGAGAGACTCTGTTAGAGATGAATCATTAATTAACCTAACTGCCCTCTTCTGGATGGAATCCAGAAACCTGAGAGAGGTTTTGGGGGCACCACCCCAGATGTGGGAACAATATTCCATGGCAGGGCGGATTTGTGATTTATACAGAGTGAGCAGCTGTTTGGAAAAAAAGTAACGGCGAGAGCAAAACAGAAAACCAAGTTTTTTAGATGCAGAGGAAGCAATATTTGTAATGTGCTTGTGCCAAGAGAGATTAGAAGTCAGGGTAATCCCCAAAAGAGATATATCATTTTGCCTAGAAATAGGAGACACTCCTATTTCTAGACTAAAGATAAGCATAGGAACAGAAGAATCCTTTTTGCGAGATATAAGACAAGATTGAGTTTTAGAAGGGTTGAAATCAACTAAGTTGTCTTTGCCCCACTGGAGAATTACCTGAAGATCGGCATTTAAGGAATTGGCAGCAGATTTTCGAGAACTTGAAGCTGATTGAGCTGGACAAGGTTTCTCAAAATGGAAAGTTGAATGCAATGTGCTATCATCGGCAAAACTATGGATAGGATTTCCAGTCAATGGAAGAAGGTCATTGATATACAAGAGAAAAAGAGTGGGGGAAAGAACTGAACCTTGGGGGACACCGGCATTAGTGGAGAAGTTAGAAGACAGAGAGCCATCTACCATCACCCTCAGTGAGCGATCAGAGAGAAAACTGGATAACCAATTACTAAAAACAGTTGGCACACCATAAGATGGAAGCTTGTTTAGAAGACCTTTATGCCAAACACGATCAAAAGCCTTTGAGATGTCAAGAGCAACTACTTGTGTTTCACTGAACCTTTCCATTGAATTAGTCCATAAATGGGTAACATAAGCCAGAATATCACCAGTGGATCGACACTGACGGAATCCATACTGGCGATCGTTGATCAGATGGAAGGTTTCTAGGTAGTTTAAAAGTTGGCGGTTAATTGATTTCTCCATTACTTGAGAAAGAGTAGAAGTAATTGAAATGGGACGGTAATTGGATGGAAGGGATTTGTCACCCTTTTTAGGAACTGGCTGGATATGAGCAAATTTCCAAGCAGAAGGAAAAACACCTTTGGAATAAGAAAGTGAAAAAAGGCGGCAAAGAATACGAGTAAGTTCAGGAGCACAGGTTTTGAGAACAAGTGGAGAAATACCATCAGGACCTGGAGCTTTCGTAGCATCAAGATTCATCAAAATCCTTCTGATATCCTTTTGACGGAAGACCACAGGAGGCATTGAATGGAGCGTGTTAGGAATGGTGGGAGGTGTTTTACCAAGGTCATTAATACATGAGCTGGAAGAAAAATGGGATGCTAGCAGGTCAGCTTTATCCTTGGCTGAAGTGACAACAGAACCATCTGGTTTGGACAGAGGTGGGAGCAGAGATGGACAAAAGTTGCAGCCAATAGCTTTGGCAAGAGACCAGAATGCTCGGCTACCATTAGGGCAAGAAGCAAGTTTTCTACTCTTAGCCTGTTCAAACTCTAGTTTGGACTGATTAATAACTGCTTTACAATTGTTGCGAGCTTTGGTGTAGGCAGAAAATGAAACTGAAGAATTAGAAACAAGCCAATTAAGATATGCAACGTTCTTCTCTTGGACAGCCTTAGCACATTTATTGGAAAACCAAGGTTTAGATAAAGGACGAGATTTTAAAGTGGAGTGTGGGATAAAGGATTCCATTCCTGCAAGAATAATTTCACTGACACGATCTGAGCAAACGTTGACATCAGAAGTTTTGAAACAGTAATCAGACCAAGGAAAAGAAGAAAAGAAGTCTTGCAGGTCATCCCATTTTGCATTCTTGTAATGCCAAACAATACGAGGTTGGAAATAGCCATGAGATAAAGGTTCCATTGGAGAAGAGACAATCACCAAGTTGTGATCAGAAGTGCCTAAAGGACCTCTCACTTCAACCTTGTACTTAGAAGAGTTGTTTGTGAGAAAAAGATCAAGTGTATTGGCTGTATGATTAGGATTGTCTGGTATTCTTGTAGGTAAATGAACAATCTGTGCTAGGTCATTAGTAATTGCAAAAGCCTCAGCATCTCGACCTGCTGGGTCGGTGTGACTAGAAAACGGAAGCCAGCTGGAGTTGTGAACGTTATAATCACCAAAGAAAATTACCTCACTGTTAGGAAAGTTGGACTGGAGAAAGTCAAGTTGCAAAGAGAGGAAGTCAAAGAGCTCCAAGTGATAAGTGGAGTTGGGAGAACGGTAGAGACAACAGATGAATTTTACACAATGAGGTAGAGAGATTTTAAGCCAGAGAAGATCAAAGAGAGGAGATTCCAAATTGCCAAGTCTCTGACAGGGAATATCAGAACGGACATATGCACAAGTACCACCTTTGAAGCGAAAGGAATCATACAGCAAATAATTTGGACATCTGAGATGAGCAGTAGTTGAATCAACTGATAACTGAGATTCAGTCA
Source organism: Mastigoproctus giganteus (assembly GCF_048544385.1). Taxonomy (NCBI): domain Eukaryota; kingdom Metazoa; phylum Arthropoda; class Arachnida; order Uropygi; family Thelyphonidae; genus Mastigoproctus; species Mastigoproctus giganteus. The sequence goes on from NC_143577.1 coordinate 163,659,867, forward strand.
GAAAAAGTACATGGGGTTTGGAAGACTGCAAGTGGAAATGGACATCGTTGAGATTGGAATTGAGACCACGTATATTTGTGAAATGAATTAGGAAGTCCTTGGGAGGTTTAGATCTTTTCGCAGATAAGCTTGCTCTATTATTTTGACAATTCATGGTGTATTCAATAGTAAGAAAAAGTGGGTGGGACATGCTGTATGAAGTAATGAAATTTTTGGATATGGCATACATGTGGTAAGAATATACCCAGATCCTTGACATAACGTGGCCTCGACAATGCTCCCCGCATACACACTACTCAGACTCCCTCCAGTCACTATCTGGCAGAGTAGAGGTAGCAAGATTATACGCTAGCTGATCCGGAAGCCTCCTAGAGAGTTACCAATAGGTTTGGTCCGGTGTACTATCTAGCGGCCGGCCTGCGAACACCGTTTTAGAGCTGTACCCTCGAAATGTAAGGAATATTGGATCTCGCCACGACATTCATCATAACCTCAAAAATCATCAATCATACTGCATGATGGAAGAGATAGGGAAGGGTTGGCCGGAACTTAGCTCTAGAGACTAAACATGGGTTCCACCACTTCAAGCCTCCAATAAGCAAAGTGGTGGTATTTCACCGGTTGATGAGAGTCATCTACCACCTAGTACTGCCTGGTAACAAAGAGGGGCGGCGTTCCTCCATGTGGTGTGGGCACCACACCTCGACCCCTGCTTAAGTTGGTTCACACCTGGGTGGTCACCCACCATGTACTTGTGCATGAAGGTTATACCCAGGATTACTAAC